>NW_008599389.1:0-57469 GCF_000691845.1 Merops nubicus
CCTAGAGCGGTCCGTGAACATAGCCTGACTTGCACAAAAAGAAAAAAGGGGAATTGTAGAGGGAATTTTAGCTGTGTCACAAGATGGCGTCCTGGAAGCCCTTATGCGCAGCTCAGGCTACAAGGAAGATGATGAAATACCGGAGGTGAACCTCAAGGGCATTGTGCCCTTGAGGCTCTAGGCAGGAAGGACATGGGGGACAGCTCAGCAGCGCCTGTGTAGATCAAAGCTTGGCCGGAACTTGCAAGCAGGAGATCACCCTGTCAGCGCCACGGCGCGTGGACAGAGACATTTAACCTATGGGGATATGGGGTTAGAGCGTGGCTGTGCAGTGTTAACCAATACGAAAGTATAAACTATGTGTGATCGGTCACCCAGTGTATAAATACAGCTGCCTGTGTAGATTAAAGTGGAACACTGACGAACCTTCTGTGAAGTGTGTCGTGATTCTGGGGCTCCCCGCGCAACAGTCAGGTGCAGGGGGGCATCAGATGAAGGGCTTCTGTGTAGGGGCTTTTTGGTGGCCATGTTGTTTCTGGCTCCAGGTCTACTTAAATCAGTGTGTGATGAATGGGGGATTTCCTCCGAGGTTGACATCTCCTTCTGGCTCCCAGGGACCACCACTGTCACACCAGTACAGCAGCACTAGTGCTGGTGTGGGCACAGTGGTGTAAGGGAAGAGGCTGAGCACCTCTGCAGCATAGCATCAGAAAGCAACCCATTACAATACGGGTCTGACTCAGAATGCCTTTATGTGTCAAGTTTGAAAGAGTAACACCACCCTCCCATCCTGTTCAGAAATGTTAAAAGTGCATAAGGCCAACTGGCAAGGTGTGGTTATCACAGAATCACAGAATGTAATGTGTCAGAAGGGACCTCTAAATCTAGTCCAACCCCCATGCAATAAGCAGGGACATCTCCAACTAGGTCAGGCTGCTCAGAGCCTCATCAAGCCTGACCTTGAATGTCTCCAGGGATGGGGTCTCCACCACCTGCCTGGGCAACCTATTCCAGTGGTCTATCACCCTCATATTGAAGAACTTCTTTTTCCTAAAGTCTAACCTAAATCTTATATCACTGAACAGGTAAACAAGTAGATTTAAAAATATAAGAAGTGTTGGTAGGTGCTTGCTACTGCAGTGCCTGTGTGAAACTGGTTTATGGAAAAGGATGTAACATTTAAAAAATATTTTTATAAATTTACATATAAATCTTTGAAATACATTTATAATTTCTGTATATTTCTGACATTTGGTTTATTTTCCTTCTTTCAAAATGACATTTAAATATTTCTTTGCACTCAGTAATGTAATGCACAAGCATCCCTTTCAGTTTTCTACCACAAGATACATATTCCTTATTTTCATTCAATTAGTATGGGCATTTCTCTGATCTGATTAAGCAGGTTTAGAATTTTTTAGGTGTTGTTTACAAAACAGTAATGCAAAGAAATTGACAAGAAAGAGGCAGTGGAAAATTCCTTTCTGAGGAAGTCCGGGTGTTTAGGTTGTCATGATTCACACAGAAGCACAATTCTGAAATATCAGTTTTGTGCACGATGCAAACTTCATTTCACAGCTTGCACCCAGTTTTATTTTGAGGAAGATCTTTCTAATTTCTGTTCTTCCCCTTTTAGAAGCTGTGATTTTGTGTGTGAAAAACAGGCTTGTTCTTCTTTTCTACCTCAATAGTAATTGCTATTTTGAATAATAGCCTAAAAGTGTTAAATTACAGTATTTGATTTGGTTTACTGTTTTAAGGAAGTGTTTTGTCCTGCCATAATATGAAAGTGGTTAATTTCTCATTCAGAGTTCACTGAGCAGCCTCGGATTATTCAATGTAATAGATGTTATGCCATATATGCTGGGTACCACCATTTACCCTAAAGCTACATGTATAAAAATAGCAGCAGTGATGCAACAATTAGAAATTAAACCTTGAACGGTTTAAGGTATAATTTTACAGGAAACTTTAAGAACATAATTGTAACTTTTGGCCCAGAAGTTTAATAAATAAAGGCTCAAAACCTGCTTAACTTGGAAGGCTTTGTGTTTCCTTACAGCTGGGGATGTGCTGCAGCCATTGGAGCTTTGCTGCTTGGCAGCACATTGCTGCACACCATGCAGGAGGGCAGCCACCACGACCCTTTCTCACTGCATCATGTTAACATCCCAAGCTAGTTTTGCTTGTTGCTTCCTTCTGCTGCTGAGCCAGACTCTGCACAACGTTACCCACACAGGGCAGCAGCTGCCCCGTGCGTAGGGGCCTCCTTTATGCTGTTGACTTTGAAGAAGAGTGGCTCAGCTTCACAGAGGACTGCTCCTGCTTCTCATCTGCAACTTTCTCCCTAATTTTAATACTCTTCCTGACTGCTTGCAATAAAGCAATGCTGATGGTACATATGTGATAACATATTCAAGAAAGGGTAAAAAATGTACAGCACCTCTGAGAGAGATGAGGGAGAATACCTGAGAGAAAGAGCCCTGCCGACACCAGGGTCAGTGAAGGAGGAGGGGAAGGAAGTGCTGCAGGCACAAGAGAAGAGATTCTCCTGCAGTCTGTGGTGAGGACCATGGTGTCATAGGTCGTCACCCTATTAAGTGCTGGGGTTAAACCCCCAGCCCTGAATGAGGGCTGGCATATGGATGATGTCCACAGCCAGGCAAGAAAGACCCTCCTGAGTGGTTTTCACCCAGGGTCTGGCCAGCCTTGGGTGCGAACTGCTTAGGAGATCACCACCAGGTGCCTCTTCCTTCCACATTAACTTGGAGCTGGGGCAAGAAGCCAATTATATAAGAGTTGACTCTGCTTGTAGTGGGGTTGGGGGGTTTGTCTTGATAATGCATGTGCTGTGTGGAGATTCTGGTTATTGAAAGGGCTCCCTGGCTCTTCAAAGCAAGTGGAGTTCTCAGGATGGTGGAGAAAGATGAGTCTCTCTTTGGGAAGCTTCAGCATAACTGTCTTTGAACCTTGTCTGGCTGGTTCCCTCTCCCGTGGCATGGATCCTTGGCCAGCTTGCTCGCTTCTGCACATCCTGTGTTGTGAGTGCATTGACTTATTCCTTCCTCCAATTGTTTGGCATGTTAGATTGTTGGTGTATGATGTGGTAGTGGAGGGATGAGTTTGGCTGTTGCTTTCCCTGTTGATGATAACATCCTTCCAAGTTGGGCAAGTGGTCAGCAGAAGGCCCTGCAGCCCACAGAGAACTGTGGTGGAGCAGGTATCCGCCTGCAGCTTATGAAGGACCCCATGCTGGAGAAGGTGGGTATGTCTTGAAGGAAGCTGTGGCTCTGTGGAGAGCCTATGAAGTAGCAGCTCCTGGCAGGATCTGTGGCCCATGGAACAGTCTATTCCGGCTGGACTGTACCTTGTGGGAAGGACCCATGTTAGAGCAGTTTCTGAGGGACTGTATCCTTTAGGAGGGACTCCACACTGGAGGAAGGGAACAGCGTGAGGAGAAGAAGCACCAGAGATGAAGGGTTATTTAGTGACTACAGCTCCCATTCCTCATCCCCCTGTGTGCCTCAGGGGGGGAGGAGGTAGAGAAGTCAGGAGTGGAGCTGAGCCTGAGAAGAAGTAAGGTCACAGGAAGACATTTTTCATTTTAGTCTTTCTCACTATCCTGCCCTATTTTTTATCGGCAGTACATCAAGTTAATCTTCCCCAAGTCTGTTTTGCCTATTACAGTAATTTGTGTCCTTAGCTCAACTTATGAACTTTTTAATCTTAGTTTTTGAGGAGGAGCAAGCATGGAAAAAAAAAAATGCAAGAAAGCAGCATGGTGGGCATTTGGCAGCCAGCAGGTGCCATGGAAGCTGGCCTGAGGCATCTCCTAACAGGTTGCTGGCAGTCCTTTCAGCAAACTGGCTGCTGAAAAAGCTAAGGGGTTGTTTAAAACTGCATGGAAGTGATGATACAGTGAGGATTAGGTGATAGCTAAGAATTCTTCAACTACAGGGCAACCAATGGCAATTCTTCTAGCATGTATTTTCATTAACTTTTGCTTGACTATCAATAATTAGCAGACTAACTGAAACAGCTCTGTGCTTATTCTTCATTCAGGTGCATCCATGGCTTACTATAGTCTGCTCTCAGTGGTATTAGCTTAGGTGCAATAGCAGTAATCCATTTTAAAATGAGAACTTCTATTAGAGCTACACATGTAACAGCTAATGCAGATGACAGCAATAATACATGATTAAAGAGGATTAGACTGGTGAAACGCATCTAAGTTAGATTAATAAAAAATGACTTCAGAATTCACCACTTTATTAATCTTTAACAGGAATAAAGATAACATTTGTCATTAGAAAATAAAGTTTCATAGATAAAAATCACACACAAATATGCAGAAATATATTGTAGAAAGCAACGTACTACTAACTAAAACAAAAAGACAGCATAGCTCTTACACTGACATTAAGTAGAAGTTTATGTCTGTAATAATATTTCAGCTAAATATCTATTTGAGCCATATAACCCAGTATTTACATGAACATTACTAAGTCATACGTTGGATGTCTCAGTCGACCTTAATGTCAGTCACAAATGTAGTTCTAAAATAGTCCATAAAAACTACTGAAAAATTGAACTGCCTTTACCCTACAGGAGGACTAAGTCTCTGGGAGATAGATCATGTACATGTGCAAAGAAAGGAATACAGGCAACACGTTTTTATACATCAGTATAATCCATGGAGAAGGCGAATCCTAAAAGCAATAGTTTGTGCAGTGGAGGGCTGGATGGTATGACTACTACTCAGCCTTGGAGAATACTTTATCTCCTGTGCAGTCCAGAAAAAGTGATACCAAACCTAATCATAACTATACCAGGAACTCTGAAGACTAATTAAGAAACTGGACCACACAGGAGTTAGTATGGAGTAAATTGTCTACTGGCAAGGGTTATCAGATGTGGGTAAGGCTGGTTTTGCCATCCCTTCTCCTCAGCCTTTCTTACAAGAACCATGTTGGAACAGACCTGTTATCCAGGCTGGCTCATGTTGACCACAAGAAACCAGGGAAGGTGATCAGTAGACCACGGGCATGGTGACCTTTTGGGAGAAGGGTGGTGTGAACAGGACAGGAGGGTGGTGAGGTCTTCAGTTGGCACAGATGCCACTCAAGGGGAATGAAGGAACTAGCCCAAAGGCTAGCAGAGCTATTTCTGTGGGGAAGAAATGAAAATATGCTTCTGCAATGGTACGACTGAATGCACATGAAAATTCTTGCTGGACTAACTGGAAGTCAGGTCAGTAGAGAGGAAAAGCAGGGAACACTGGCGTGGATTAGACCTCTGTGTGGTGCTCCCTGAGGCTGGCAGCTAATCTTCCTGGGTGGAACAAGCCATGGCAGGGAGCCTTTGCTTCTTAGAGGAGGTTCTTTTCTGGACATTAGCAGTTTTAGGCAGGGATGAGTTAGGAAGAAAAAGGTTGTGTGGTATGACTGCATCTGGTTCACAATTCCAGTGCTGCAACGTGCTTTTGAACACAGCCTTGGCCACATTTCCCAAGTAAAGCTGCTTACATTGAGCTGGTATGTTACCAGCATCTTGGGGAGAGCTTGATAAAGCAAGATGGTTGTGTTTGTGCTCAACTGAACAAATAAAATATCCTTGTGCCATGGCTCAGCTCTGGGGTGGTGTCATGTACTGCTGCCAGGGCTGGTATAGCACTGAGGCAGGTCCCAAGGTGTCTCTGCATCCATGTGCCCATGATGCAAGTCCTTGGGCTTTAAAAAACGACAAGAACCTTTATTAACCCACATGTTTTACTCTACCCACATGGACAACTCTCTAAATGAAAAGCTAGACTGGAAAAGGGATTTTATATTTATTAAATTTAAAATGTCACAAAGCAGAATTCCAAAAATTAGAATGCTTGTTTGGAATATCTCTTAATTTATACAAAACCCCTCCTACATACCTGTATACACAAAGACACATATATATGGAGGTGTATTTTTATATCATGCATACATAAACAACACTGGCTTAGAAGTTAACTAACATTACTTTTTTTACTTTACTTTTTTTTACTTATTTTGTATCAATATCAAAAGTATATTTGAGTCATTAAGAATAAACAAAAGTAATAATGCCTTTATTTAAATTGGTTCTGTTTTTTTTAATGCTTGATAAATATGCCTTGTTTCAAGTCAAATAATAAAGACTTCAAAGGCAGGTGGATCACAAAACCTAAGGGTTGGGGTTTTTTTAATCAGATAAATTGAATAAAATATTGATGTGGTCAAAATATGAATATGTGAGGTTTCTGCCAAATATTAGCATTGTACACAGGATTTAGTTATGGTGCTTTTGTTAATGTAAAATGCCAAGCATAGGCAGTTCACAAGGTGCAAACCTTCAGTAACAGAATTACCAATGAAATCAAAGGTGAGATCTGGGCAGGTTAATGCAGCAGTTAAGGCTTTGTGGTTTGGGCTATCAGAGAGCAAACAAAGCAGAGAGACATGGCAGCTAAAATGACACTGTTGTGTTGCTAAGCTTGTTTCCACGAAGTTTCTGATTTTTTCACTAATGTTAAGAAAGGAATGGAAAAAGAAGATATTTTAACATTTGAATGCAGATCCATGTCTAGCACATAAATCACTGCAGTCAGTTGAAATCACTGAGAAAACATTTGTTCTATTTTTGTAGAGGACACATGAAAACCCATTTCTGACCAGAATACAATTTAATTTTAGGCATAGCAATTGGATAAGTCCAAATTTTAAAGTCTCAGAACCCTTGCTCAGCTCCTCCAATTTGTGCACCAAAAGTATGCATGTTACTTTGCTTCTGATATTAGTGATGCTCACTTAGATGTCTACTTGCTGGCTTGCTCAAAAGCATCAGTCTTGACATGCTCAGGGTTACAGCTCCTATTTCAGTCTCTGCTGGGATTCACAAATTGGATTTTCCTCTGACTACCTCCCCTTAAAGGCTTGGTCCAGTCAGCACTCATGTTGCTCATCTGAAAAACTCCAGTGGCTGTGTCAACTTGCATTTAAAACCCAGCTAGAAAAGGCAAAGCCTTCAGTAGTTCAGTGATTACAGAATAGCTGTTACATCTTCATCTCTTCCCTCCATAAGAAGTGCTTTGGTCCCATACTTTCCTTCTAACTGGACCATTTTCTGATCACTAAGTCACTCTGGGTAAGCTACTTGATATTTCTTAAGTTTTTTTACAAATTATTTTTCAATTAAAAAAAAACAAAAACAAAACCAACAAAAACAAACAAACCCAAAGATGAAAAGAGAAAAACATTATATCATGATTATGTTCCCTGTTTTCAGGGGCTGCTCACTGTTATTGAAGTGTGTTGAATATGCTAACCAGACCAGACATGTGAAGAGGTGGACTACCTGTGGAGGGCTTCATCTCCCCAGACTTTAAAGTAAATGTACTCAAACAAAATAATAGCCCTAAGCTCAGTTAATGCAGGGAATTAACTTTCAAGATTTTCAAGTCACTGTCTTTTTAAGCTAGAGTCCTACTTAATGTCTGCTTTGAAATAAGATGAATTGTCCCCAAATTGCATGTATTTCTCTCCATTGGCCATGAGGTGACTACCTTAGATGCAAACATTGTCATGCCAGCTCTAATTGTGTCTCAAGTCTCCAACCATAGGGTCAATTTCTGGCACAATTCTTGGCACACACAGAAACATATGTGTAAGTTACTGCATATCTTTACTGACAAAACTAAGAAATCTGTAGTCTTCAAATACCTCGAGGTGAGGTGATGTTTGAGGACCTCATCCTTTAAAGGATACTGGCAAATTCTACCGAGGACCATTTCGAGTACTTCTGTTATCACATTATTATGTAGAAATACATGTTTATGTGTAAAAACTCTACCAAAACCCAATTGCCAGTATGAAGCATGTATGCACTGGTAAGAAAGCACAGCTCTGTCTGGTTTATGTTTGATCAAGAAAAGAAGAAACAGAGTGGACCTCAGTCTCTGTGGCTTACTGCAATGCATTTTGACTGGCACTTAGTTTGAGTTCAGAATATTTTATAAGTCAAGGAGCAGGTTTTCAGGTTTTTTATGAAAACCCTAAAGGATTGATTGGGAAAAAAATTTGGTTAAGGCTTCACAGGTAGAAATATTTAGGAGACACAGGGAAGGAGCTGTAAAAACTAGTCTTTTCATTACATGACTAGTGTCTGTAGAACCAAGGCTTTTTTAGCAGAGATACAGTGGTTGCTGGTTTTGCAGATACTCTTTAACAGAATCATGAAGGTGCATCAGCTATTGTGCTTTTCTTCACACAAAAATGACCATTGTAGACTGAAAAATCAGATAGATAAATAAATCTGTTAGAGAAAATCATCTGGTCTAGAACATCTGCCATTTAGAAGACCTTAACCTTTAAATTTGTGGTTACAATCATGAACATCTATGTAAGTGTACACATAATCCAGAGAAGGATTCCAATATTCTACTGCTTGAATATCTTTAATGTAGGAGAGGGGAATTCCTTAAAAGTTACTGTCCAGTGACACCACCCATGCACTAGATGCACACTCCCAGGTAGGTCCATGCTGCTCTGCAGTGTTTTCCCTGCTTCCTCTCCCCCCACCCTCCTCTCATCCAGCCTCCACTGCTTCATTGATGGGAAACAACAGCAACATGATACACTACATTCATTCTTCTGAAAGACCTGTTTGCTCAGGAATTTCTCAGAAGTTCTGCATTATTAAAAGAAAATATGAAAATATCCATTATGTAAATGGATAGTGGTGGGCATTTTAACTTGTGAGCTTATATAAAGGCATACAGTTCTGATGGATAAAAACTAGTATCTCCTTAACATATCATAAAGATGTGGATATCTTCATGAGCTATTTAGTGTCAACCATTATATAACATTCCTGTGGAGTATTTTGCTTCATTTCTACTCCGAAGCAGTGATTTCCATAGTTTGCAGTCATTTTAATGCTTTTAGCTTTACTAAGAAGATGTTGTAGTTTACTACCTGAGTAAAGCTAAGCCCCGCTGCTGAGACTAGGAACAACTTTCAGAAACCGTGATGCAGAAGTCCCTCTGGTGGGAACTGACCAGTTGCCCCTCACTGAATGTAAGTTTGAATGCTTTCTTCGGTAGGAATGGGCTATTGGATTTTGGCAAAGGGTGGATATAGAGCAGATGCTGCATATTGATCCCTAGTTTGTGAGACAGTTTTTCAGGCTGCTCTAGTCTTTTAAGTCTTATGTTTCTATAGGGACACGTCTTGGGGTGGCGTAAAGGTCACAGACTCTTCTGCTTTCCTGCTGCTGCTATTTTACATTCAGCTCCTGTTCTGCTGAAAAAGTTAAAACTGGTGACCTGTCAAAAAGGGAAAAAAAGCTTTGCAGAGCTCCATGTGGCTATGGCTAGGCAATTTCCAGTGCCCACAGGTACTTGGCTTAAAGGTGACTTGGGTAACTTATCAGCACTCCATATAGTATTGTGCAGTATAGCTGTACCATTAAATACGTCCTCTACCCTTAACAACAGCTCAAAATCTATTTGAATGGAGAAGTGGATGCAGAGATTTGAAGCTGACACAACACAAGACAGTTTCTTTCTATTTAGTCCATGTTAAAAATGCAGAAGGGTGGTGCAGGCATGCTCCTGGCAGTTTGTTTTATAAAAATAAATGTTGTGGTTAAGTGGATGGGAAATAAAATGAGGAGCTGAAGACCAAATGGGAAAGGTCTCCTTGTTGAGGAATGTTTTTACAATCTTGATTTTCTGTGTGTGAACTCAACTTTGCAGTGCACAGACTAATGGAAAGCACCATACAACCCTACATGGGAGTAGACATGAGGACTCAGAAGTATTTGCTATGTGATCCTAATAATTAAATAAATTATTTATCTTGCTGGAGAATAGATTGCTTTTTTATGTCAATTATGGAAACAATGCTGAATTTTTTATTCCCCTTTCAGAATTTCAATTCAAATTCTTCCATCCTTCATCACCATATATCATTTAATTCCTTTGTAGAAAATTCCACACAGCTAAGCTCTGGAATAATAAAGAACATTGTACACGTTTCCCTGCAGTATTTCAAGTGTCTGGCTAGATTGACATTGACCTTTGAGTGGTGGGCCAATGGGTTAGCTCAGGTCTTATTTCCTTAGACAATGCTGGGGAGATTGGGATGTCTACACTGGCTCAAGGTTGTAGGATGTATTGCACCAGCAAAGGTAGCCAGATGTGAATGTTCTTGGCTTAACTAGAAATGTCAGGAGGAATAAGCCAGCAGAGCTTCTGCTCAAGAGTTTCCTAGTGCAAAAACACCTTTCAGAAGCAACTATACCCCACCATGACCATACAGGTACCACTGATCTACCTTTTCTTTAAAAGTGACATAGCTGTAAATAGGGATTCTGGTTCAAAGGACAGGACTTTTGAAATTGCTGTCTTCTTCAATGACTCCAAAATGCTTCCTATATCAGCATGAGCAAAGCATTATTTTTGTGGCAGCAGAAAGTTATAACAGCACAGAGGAACAGTGGTAAGTACTCATAATTCTGTGAACACAGTAACTGAGGATGTCTGGTGTCCTGTTGATTTTTGTCTCAAGGTAGAGTTCCCAAGAAGATCCCTCATGTCCAAGCAGAGCTAAACTTACTGTTAAGTCACCTTATCTGTGAGAACCTTGGCAGGATTTCATTCTTTTGAAATCTTTCTCTCTCTCTCTCTCAGATTTTTATTGCAAATGACCAAAAGTCAGTGGAGAGTAGAAGTAACTGCATGAGCACACATGCACACCCACACCAGCCTAGTACTCTTGCAAATGCAAACACATCTGGCCCAGGCTGCTGGGATGAGCTCTGTTCCCTCCTGGGTGCAAGGGTGCTCAGTTGCTGGGAATCTAATACCCATCTAGAAGTGATGAATCCATGTGCTTCAAATTGCCTTGCCAGTGATATAAATAAAAAGCCAGAATAAGCTCCTTCACTTTACAACCAGTGATAAATGCAGTAGAAACCACTTAATTAGTCTGTGATAAATTGCATGGCCAATTAATTGTGATAATTGCCTAGGGGGCAAAACCCAACTCGAGGCAGTCTGATGACTCCAAAGAATAGACTAATGGTACACTTTAGTGAGCCTTGGAGAGTCTCTTCCCATGCCCTCTCTGCAATTGTTGGTAGCTGAATCACACCAGTTAACTGCCACGGATGTACTTGTTTGCACCAACTTTGCTCCAGTTTGACCTTTTCTTCACTTTATGCTGGTTAAATGAATCAATATTATCTTAATACCGTGTTTGCTTTTGTCCTTCCAGTAGCAGTGTGTGGTTATACCATGGACTTAAAATGCAATTAATAAAATATTAAATGACTGCAATAGCCTTCCTTATTCCTCAGAGTTGCAGGTGGGAATTGTGAGGAAACACATTAAAGGTAAAGGTGATGTAACCTGAATGTTACATCAGCATAGATCTGAAAGCCATGCTTCACGAATTTATGTACAGAGCCTGTGAAGCATGGCCATGGTAAGCAGGGTTGAACCAGTTTGAGCAAAAAGGTAGTTTTAAAATGATTTTGCTAAACCAGTGACAAAGACCATGCAGACATTGCTCTTTCAGTTTCAAAATGGTAAATGACTTAACAGAGCAGAGTCAGGTCCCAAATGTGCCATCTGCCTCTTTGTGGTTTGTTTACTTTATACATGATTGAATTTAGTGCTCGTGTTGGTTGCTTTTACGTAATGATGTTATGATAACCACATAATTAATGTTTTTAGTGTTTAGCAGACAAACGAGATGCAAAAAGAGAGAGAAATATTAGATGCTTAAATAGAAATTATTCTAAAATGCCCAGTAGGAAACGAATTTTAGTTTGTGACATTTAATCTGTAATTTAACACATACAATATTTAGCATTAGTTTATAGTGATAATAAAGGTGGTTCACAGACCATTCCTGGGGTGTTAATGAGTGGGTGAAACAAATCTTTTTGTCTACTTTTTTCCTTACAGACTGATTTTCAAAACTTCACAATCTGCCCTAGACTAGATGGTCCTGCTCTGGCAGGGGTGTTGGACTCGATCTCTGGAGGTCCCTTCCCCTAACATTCTATGATTCTGTGAAATTTCAGCAAAAAGTAGATATAAAATGATACATGATTAAGATAGCCAAAAATATTTCATTTTATTTGGGGAGCAGTTTAAGGATCTCCTGGAAACCGCATGAAGTGTATTCTTGAAAATCTGCATTTTTTTCAGGCCTTCAACTCCCTCAAGCATCTGAACGCTTATACTATTACCCCTTCTTATTTCTTATACAAATGTGGAGCTTATGCGCTTGCCTCTTCTTGTTTGGAAAGTTAACCTCTCCTCAAATGCAACTAGAGTTTGAGCAGAAACATATGGAGAAAATGCATGTTGTTTTTCTTGTTCCATAAAAAATTATGGTTCCATGAAACATTATGAAGTGGAGGTGAAGAATGTGTGCTTAGTGGGGAAAGAGGAGGTCAGTGGGAAATTTGTCCCCATTTCAGATATTTTCTCATCAGAGACTAGATTGAACAACATTTTTGCCAGGTCAGGATTGTAGAAATGTGTCTCCAGTGATTTGACTTTAACTTCTTTTGGGATGGATTTCCATTGGGAATTCTCGTAGTTCCTGGTGGTGTTTTAAATTGCAAATGTTCAGATAAAGAACTCCATACATTCATGAAAACCAAGTTCTACTGACTTCCGTAGCGATGCATAAAGCTGATGTCTGCTATTAAGAAAGCGCTTTACAGGAATAATTTTGAAGTGGAGTTATGCTTTATTAGTGGAGACAGATCTGATGGTGAAGCAAACTGCATTTGGCAGCACGAACATTTGCTGAAAATGTCATTAAAGAATTTAGAATGTATGTTACCAAGTATTTTGTAACTCCCTCCACTGACTTCTTGGCCTCTCTTTTTCTTTCATGTCTGGTAAGTAGTTTGAGGTGGCTGATGAACATTGGAACTGAGGAAGTCTGGCTTCTTGCTGCTGTTTGTCTAAAGGTTTGTTGGCTTTGACACCTAAGAAGAGGGAAGCTCTACCCCAGTCCATGTCTCATTTTGTGTATTTAGAACTTTCCTAAGGCTTTTATTTCATGTAGGTTTTACAATGTCAAAAAAGACGTAGGATTTTTACCATAACTATTTCCTCGATGGAAGTAAATTTGCAATTTTTTTCTAACAATGAGTGCCTGTTTCCACAATTTAGAAAATTTGAGATCTCTTTCAACCTACTCTTAACAAATTTATATTAATACAAGTTGATAAACTTTGCTAAAATTTTCCATTAAATTATGAAGAAGAATGAACAATCAAATAGGCTTTAATATTCACTTAGAATGACAACACAGGACTAATTTCTTAGAAACTCCACCTTTAAAAGAAGAGAAGCCATGTGGGATGTATTTCAGCAAACACTACATTCAATGTCATCTTTGGGAAAAAATGTAGTTCACTGCTTACCAGGTGGCATCAGTATTTGAAGTGCTGAGGTGGTGAAATGAAATATTTATATTTGGAATGAAACACAGCCTCAAAGATTGGTTTACTGGAACAAGACATTACCACCCAGGTGATCTCTGGGACAGACTGGACAGACTGGCAATAGGCCTGCTCATTTTTTTTTAAAAATAGGTAAGGTGATCCTAATGTTCTTTTGAAATTTGCTGATATCATAAAACAGTGCAAGCACCTAGGGTTTTGTTTTTTTTTGTTTTTTTTTTTTTTTCTACCATAATACTACATGTTGGTTCTAAAGTCCTGGAGAGCTGGAATCAGAAAATGAGGAAGTATTTCAAATAAGAGGAAGATTCACCTTCAGCACCTGAAATCTAAGCAAACGCAAGTAACAAAACCAAACAGATAAATATATATATAACAATTTTTTTTTCCACTGGATATTGGAGAGATCCACAAGGCCTGGCAAAGAGATCTCTACTCACTGAATTTAGAACAAGAACCTGTAAAGACTATATTGTCTGAATCTGTCTGTCTTCAATTAGGACTCAATGGTTGGGCTTGATGATCCTAATGGTCTTTTCCAACTGAAAAGGTTCTATGACTGTAACCTTGATTCCCAAAGGCAATAAAGTTTATCATGGACTTTCCCAGCTCCTTAGGGAGTGCTGAAGGTTCAAGCTGTACAACTTTCCCAGACAGATGAAATGCCTCCCTCTCCTTAGGACTTAAAAGCAGACTTTTCCCTAAAGGTAGGTTCCTCTTTTTCCAGAGTCTAGTGGGATTTGGTGTTGTCCTCATCTAAATCCTCCCAGGAGCTGGCCGGAGCCACTACTTTAGAGATTGCCTTGTACTTCAGGAGGTTTCATAGGGGTATGGAGGAGCAGATGAAACTTATGTCTGAGAGTATTCCCGAATAGGAGTTAAGTTTGTTCTACTTTTCACCAAAATATTTAAATATTTGTTATGCCGGAGGGAGAAAGAAGGAACATGGCACTGCTCAAG
Source organism: Merops nubicus (assembly GCF_000691845.1). NCBI lineage: Eukaryota > Metazoa > Chordata > Aves > Coraciiformes > Meropidae > Merops > Merops nubicus. Next base: position 14,464 of record NW_008599389.1, read on the forward strand.
TAAGAGCAGTCCAACTGGGGCCAGCTCCAGGGACTATCCACCTTTACTGGGAACACTAGTTACTGGTAGGTGTTTGGTGGGAAGTGATAACTACACCCACACTTTGTAGAGTCCATGCTGATGTTTTCCATCTTCCAGGCAGGGCAGCTAGACCCACAACCTGAGCAGAGGTACTTTGGGTGTTTTGGAGAAACAAAACTGCTGGGCATTAGGTACATTGACAGAATGTGAATGTTTCCAGTGGCAGATGAAAAGAGGGTGGTGATTCTGAGGAGTGAAATTTGAGTAAACACACTCCAACTCTACAGTCTATTCAGGAGCTTAAATCCCTCTGTGGATATTGGCCTATATAAAAAGCTGCTGGACTGTGCTTTTACATAAGATCCTGAATGACTTTGTAAGCCTTTGGCAGCTTCCAAATCCTTCACTTTCAACAACAGTGCTCTTTGTACTAAAAATACAGTATATAAAGCCATATCATAGGCTTGGGTTTGAATAGAGTCAGAAAAGTTCCATGTAATGGCATCTTAATGCTTAGACAAATGCAAAATTAATATACTGAAGTTCTCCAGCAGCAGTAAGAGTAAAAGCAGTACAATTTTTTAATGTTTTGTTGGGATTTTTTTAATAGTAAGCTCTGCTTCTGAGACAGGCAGAAGAAAATCTTCTCAAGCTGTAAGCTCAGCGTCCCTGGAGTGAATAGGGTTCAATGTAGCATGGATAATTTGTTTGCTTTGCAATTATTTTCCGTCAGTGGAGACAAATTGATTTGTACAATAAAATTGACGGTCACTGCAAGGCAGCTGGCTTTCTAAACTGTAAAAGAATTTGACTAGGTTAAGTGAGTACCAAATTTTTGGAGTAGGGGGGTGTCCTTTTATACTGGCAAAACCTGCAACAATTTTAGAGCTTGCCAGTGATTGCTATGTAAAATTCAGCTTTAGAAAATGCCAGAATGGTTATTCAAAATACCACTCTGGGCAGGACCATTGCTGGTTTATTAGTGGCCTGCTTTGAAATTTTTTTCCACCAAAAAAGAAATAAAAATGCAGGAAAAGAGTGTGATAGTAGATCAGATGAATAGATAGGAAGGAAATAGCAATAACTGCCTCCAAACTATCTTTTTAATTATTAAAAGAAATCATATATTTAACACAAAACAGAGTCGAGGATACTGGGCAGCAACAGAATTTCTGCCAAAGAAAAGCACACAACAAAAGCTTTATCTGGAAAATATGAGCATGATCAGCCAGTAAAGTGTATTTCCAGGAAATGTTGGTAGTGAAAGCAGAGAAGAAAAAGCTGTTTCGTGACGTGAACAGAATATTTTCACCCAAATAAAAATACTTGAAGTCCATAAAAACTAGACAGGTATTGGTATCCATTCTTTTACTTTTCTGTTTAAAAAAACAAAGACTCGATTTGGCCTCTCAAAAGCCCTGGCAAAACTTTAATGTATGCATGGTCAAATGGTAAGTGTGATTAGGAATGCCACAGTACCTGGTAGCCGCTTGGAATGAAGCTTTGCTTCCACTTTTCACAACACTGGGCTAATCAGGAAAGACTGTCATATTCAATCTAAAAGCAGAACATGCCCCAGAAAAATGCTGGATCTAAAAGTTCAGTAAATTGCTCCAGTTAAATTTCATTTGGATGTTCCAAGTGTTAAACCTCATTGCAGACATCAGGATTAGATTAGGGATACTGTCAGGTTTCCAAAAGTCCAAGATTAGCATTAAGTAAGGCAGAAGTTTACTAAAGCAGGCTAGTTTCTCTTTGCCCGAACTTAAAGGACCTGGGAAAAATTAATACTGTACAGTTCAGGCACATTTGCCTGGGCTTAATACTTAAGGTAAACAAAGCACTCCAAGCCCCGATCAAAGTGCAGTTCTGGGGGCCAGTGGCATGATCTCTAGGTGTGAGAAAGAAAGTTTTGAGGAAGAAGGTCACATGTTTGAAGGTCCAGACAATCAGGCTTTGGCTTGACCTCTCTGCCTAACTGGGAGCAGCTCTCCCCAGCTACTCATGTGAGCAGGGTTCAGAGGTTACCAATTACTTAGGGAGGCTGAGAAAGCTGTATGGAGCTGCTCTTAGCTGCCACTTCACATTAGCATCAGAGCACTTGCAGGTAGGCCGTTGTGGTTAATGCTTCACTGACGGTCATTGATGTTCTTCAGCTGGCAGTGGCTGCAGCAGGGACGGCACACCTCCCAGTCCCACCAAGCAATGCCCCCCACTCCCCACCAGCACCTCTTTCTGCATCACGTGGCTGCACCCCCACTGCACGGAGGTTGTTTTAATTCCTTGACTGCTGACCAGGTAACATTCTTCCCCCTTTTTTTTCACTTTTTTCATCTCTGCATACTTCAGAGGTATCAACAGAAATGAGTGAAATGCTTTAATTGGTTGCAGATACTGAGATTATTAGAGTCATTTCTGGCAACTTTTTTGTACAAGTCTTAAAGTAACATATATGCCTGTACACACTTCATTACTCATGAATTATAATCTCATGATAGCAGAAGTATACAAAAATACCTTCCATAAAAGTCTTGTAAGTTATAGTAAATTTCTGAAGCTTATACTAAAGCTCTTAATTTAAGAGCTTATGTAATTTTCCAACTTTAGAAGTTAGAATTACCCTTAGAAATTATCTCAAGGGACAGATTGTGTGAAATGAGCTCCCGGGGGGAGTTCTCATGTTTTCTTCTGAAGCCGCTCTCTCGGGTAGTGACAAACAGGATATTGAGCTACCCAGGCCTCTGTTTTGATCCAGTATGGAAAGTCCTATTCTTTCCATTTCACAAACAGGATTTGGAGGTTTGGAGTTTTTCCTCTGTGGAAGTCACAAAATCAAGAATGATCACACTTCCCTAACACAAGACATATTTTCATTCTAAAAAAGAGCCAGTTTCCTTTCAGAAATAAGTCTGGTTTTGATTACATATCCTTTTACTTTCCCTGGAAAAAGAGTACATTTCTGCTTGGAAATACATAAACGAAGACATTTTCTAGGAAGTTGATTAAGCCACTTTGAGCTTACAGAGAAAGGTAAAAGCAGCCCAGATTTAGATTGTGAATGTACTATTTCACATACACTGCCATTGTATGTGTTTATAGGGTGGGGTTTATTTTTTTGTTTGTTTGTTTTTAAATTAAAAACTCCCAAAACACAATTTGGGTTATTTTATTCTTGATTTACACTTTACTTTCCTCTTCTCTTCCTCTTACTAGTTAATTCACCTCTAAAGTAAAAGGTAGTACCTGTTAAACAGTGTTTCACAAAGTAACGCTTGGCCCCCAAAACTTCTTGTGTGTCTCTTACTGCTACAAGCTTACTGGAAGTCATATTTTCCATACACCATACAGACAAGAATAAGGACTAGTACTTTCAGCATCTGGACAATAAAGCTGGAATATCTTGGTCACATGGGATGTCATGCTGCGTGGCACAAAATTTGACATATCTGGAGAAACATTTCCTACATTCTAAATGTTTTCAAAAGCCAGTCTTTTCTTTCTTTGAGACAATAAAAAAGCTTCCCTCCTTTATAGATTTTTTTCTTCCTATAATTTAAAATTTACCATCCTTTCACATTGACCTTTTGTTTGCCACCATGCCTGAAAATTCATTGTCTTTCCTCATTTGCCAGCACATACTATTTGTATGGCTGCAAAAATTATAGATACACATTTTGATATGCTTTTTAACGGTATGAAAGAGGTACTCCTTACAACTTTGTCTCATTGGTATAGCTTGAGAATTACTGGAAAATTACTAAGATGGTGTGAAAAAATAAATACTGGAAATTAGAAAACACTGAAAGACATTAGTAGCCTGCTGGTGGCAGCTTGTAGACAAGGCTAAAGGGAATCTTAGAGGCTGAACCTGTTCCTACTAAATGTAGCTGAAGTTTTCCCCACAAGCATTAATAATATTAGACCAGATCCCAGGTTTGTAGTAACATTATTATGCAAGGAGAAACTGTTAAACTTGCAAAGATGTTTTTTTTTTACCATGAAATTGATAAAGGACACTGGTTTTCTTTAAAAATACTAAATATTAATTGAAATCCCGACGCTGACTCATACCACTATAGAGATTCTAATATATAGAATCATTACAAATGTTTCAGGTTTTTTCATTTTGACATTTTTGCTTCCTTTTGACAAGTAAGGTTGAATGGAGTGACAATTATTTTCCATTTAACTTTTAAGTTAACTTTTCTACCCCCCAAAATTCTGCTGATATTTCCATTGTTATGAAAACCTTACCTGTCTAAGCCTTTTGTGAATTTAGTCCTGTCACTGTGGATTTAGTAAGAGAAGTGAGTTTAAACTTCAGTATAAATAGATGGAATCATAACCTCTTAACAGGTCTGTGGCTAAGAAAATTCTATCAACCAAGCATAGACAGTACTCAGAAAGGTCAAGATATGGTATCCAATAGAATTTGTAGGAGGTCATAAGTTCATAATTGTCCAAACTGCCATGTCTATAGCCATTATCTAGTATAATGTAATAAATATCTTCAATAGAAATATTGATGAAAGAGGAAGGAAATGCAAAGATGGTGGTTTAAGTATTTCAAACCACATTTTTGTGCAGATTAATCCCTCTGCAGAAATGTTTTCAGATTTCAACCCTCAACATCAAAAGGCTATTCAAAACATTGCAAAAATCTCAGGAAGAAAACTGTAGAGAATGCTAGGGAGGAGAATAGGCAGGAAAAGATTGCTGGAGAAACAGAGTTTATAGAGATTTTTTTTTAGTTTATTATTCACTTGGGTTCAAGCCAGAGCAGGAAGATTGCTGCAAAGAAGAAGAATGGTTGGGAATTGAATGAAGAAGAGAAGAAAGGACTGGAGGATTGGATTGAGGAGGAGGAGTATGGGAAGAAAAGAGAAAGTAGATGAAACTTGAGATGTGTTTTGGATGTGCATTAGAGGCATAGACCCTAACAACAAGTAAAAATGCAATTTAAAGGCTTGGCAATAGACAGAAGCCACTATTTCTCTGTTTTACATTATCTTCCATTAAACAAAACATTTATTAGATTACATGCCCTATTATGCATGAACTCAATATTGAAAGCAATACGACTGTAAAATATTCTTCTCTATCTAATGTAAGAAAATTATTTTGCTCCTTTATTTATAGTTATACACATATAAAAGAGAGAAACTGCAGTCCAGGATTTTGGGGAGTAGTATCTGAAAACAAAATGCCAGCAATGTTGCATTCCAAATACTTCAAGTGTTTAATACCATCATCATTAACCTAATAATTAAACCCCTTTATGCCATGTGTGAAATTCAATGTATTTAAGAATACACTATAAAGAAACTTCAGAAGTAAAAACATGTATTACAGAGAGAAATATTTCTAGCAGAAGTGTCAGAAGTAGCAGTTAGGGAAAGAAAAAGATTTTGAGTTTTAGAATGATACAGATGACAACAGCTTCAAGAATTTAGTTACTTATGAAACAAAAAAACCTGAACATACAAGGAGTTTTTAAAGGTACTACTAGATGTGTATGTAAATACTAGACCAAATTTGAAGGTTTTACAGAGATTTTGCAATGATGCTCTGGATGGCTGAAGAAAAGACATGGAGTCCATGTTGAACAGAGGAGCAGATTTTTGCAATGTGTTTTTGAAAGTTTTCTTTTTATCAGTGAAATTATCATGGCTGAGCAATGGCAAAATAAATATTAAACAAGTATATATACATATATATATTGAAATGTCTACCGAACCTCCTCTTCTCATCATTGATGGTATTTTAAAACCACACATACCAGATACGTATGGTACAAGTTGGGTTTTGTCCAAAGTTTTCTGCCCTCATTTACCCATGAGGCCGTACAGAGTTTTCAGTTGCTTGTATGATGTGGACACCCCTTATTTCAGTGTGCCATCTGGTGATAAAAGAGGTGGACAGGAGATAGGACCTTGGAAAGGTGGGCATGCTTGATGAAAATGTTATATACAAATTATATAGAAACTATACAATAGACTCCTTATTTCTTATTTTCTTTAAGGAATGTCTCATCCAGGTAGGAACTTAGGATAGCGCCATTTGATTGAATAACCAGTCACCTGCTGTAAATAATGAAAATTTTTATAAAAAATAACAAACAGCTGAAGTAGCTTGTCTATTGTAACCTTTTGCTGAAAAATGTTCCCCAGTTTTGTTAGTGACTGCTTCTGAAGCATAAGCCCGTCAACAGAAATAAAGAACTCCACTTGTGACAGGTCTATAACCAATGAGTCAATGGTCTGCTTTGATCTGCCATGATGTCAGTATGGAGTCAGATGAGACCAATGCCTGAGATATGTCAGTCAGACTCTAACACAGAGAGATTGCCATCTCAATGGACAGGACAGAAAATGTGGAGAAAGAGTTTAAGATGGCAAAAGTCATGTAAGAGGTTGAGGACAGAAATGTGAGAACTCCTCAAATCTGATGTCCTCAAGGTCTCAGGAAAGACTTTCTGATGCTTGAAGTGTCTTGTTGCTGTGTGTTTTAAAGGGAAGCCAGCAGTGAATTTGGGGTGCATAGAACATGAAATTGCCCAGATTATGGATTGAAAAGGCACAGTACTACTTCAAAGCAGTAGTGAAAAGCCTTTGTCTTTGTGCCTTTCAAGTGGAATTAATTGTTCCTAAGAATTTCAAAGCATTGTTTCATTTCCTTCTCCTCTAAAATTCATTACTCTTCTTTCTAGGTTAATTTGCAGATGTATTTAAAAAACAAAATGAGAAAGTACAGAGTTTAGAGGGTGACATTTTTTTTACCCCGTAATCATTCAAAACTGAAGAAATGTCCCCAGACATTGAAGATGAAATCATCAGCATCCCTACCATATCAGCTGATCCTGGTTAAGCTAATACAAAGAACAAGTAATCATGGTGGGCAAAGCATAGCCAAAAAGGTCAAAGGCTGTCACTGTAGTGGCAGACTCTGGCAGACTCCTCAATGATGCCCTGTCTTGGATGAGTGGCTGCTGAATGGTGTCGGGAGAGCCAGAAGAGCTTTTGGTTGATTTGTCAAAGAAGTTGGATGGCATCAAGCTTCAGATCTAGTGAGGTCTTTGAAATGATAACTCTACCCAATTTGTAGCACATCACTGGGATGTGCTGATAGCAGCCACCTTACATAGGATTGTATTTCGGTACAGAGTGGCTCATTTTGAAATATCTCATTGAGCCACAAGAAGAGAGACCGTAAGTAAAGCAAAGCAAAGTTGAGCAGACTGAAGCTCTGATGTCCCTTTATGTCATGTGTAGATGTGGTGAGAAATGGTGCCATGCACACTGGGATTTTCAGTCATGCTGACACACAGAGAACATGACAGACAATAATATCCTCTTTGACTCTGAAGCCTGATACAGCAATGATTTCATAGAAACTTGCAGCTCTTAGACAACATCACATAGATCTGATTATTGTTATTCCCCAGGAACATTATGATGACAGGAAAACTTATTAAAGAGGATAACCAGATGCAAAACAAAGCCAACTTTTCAACTGCAAGACTGGAAATCAAGACGTATGGGTTCAATTCCCAAGTCTGCTGTAATACTGAATGAATCACAACAAAATAAATGACTCAGATACTGATCCACCCAAGCCGCTAGTGGTCCCTCATCTGCTGCAGTTTTTTTATAATTGGCAAATTTTTAACCAAAAATATTTTTGTCAAATGTCAAGTCTTTAGCAGCAGGCTTCTCTCTGGTTGTAATGTCATAATACATACAATAAGTTTTAAAAGATCAATATCTTTCTCTATGTTCTTTTTCTGTGTTTGGAACATATATAAAGATAAAACCCTGCTAATTAACGTGATCAAAGGTAACACTATGTTCTTCCACTACGTGCTTCACCACCCTAAAGAAAGGTCAAGACTCATTCAAGTGAATAGCACACCTCCTCATGAAGGAGGTATTTAAAGCAGATATAGAAGTACATTTTCTTTCCTGGGCTAGTTTTACATTTATCAAAATATTCATTAGAAAATATATATTCTTAAAAGAACAGTTTGAAAGGGGGTGGGGTGGGGTGTGGTGATTTCAGCCAAAACAAAATCTTGCTTCCTTTTGCTATGTGCAGTCTATCTCCAGTGTTTCAGGCAGTTTTTACTTTCATTTTTGTTGTTTTTCACTGGTAGTAACTAAGTAAAAACAGACCTGTGATGACAGTAATATGTTACAGTGGGTACTACAGAAGGTAGGAGAGAGTCACAAGAAAGGGAAAAGGGAAGAGGGCAGATACAGCCGAACTTCTCTTTTCTGGAGTATTCCCAGGTTCAGAATAGCATAATCGTATCCATCCCAGGATATTTTAGCTTTTTCCTAGACAAGAAGAAACTATCCACTTATAGTCTTACTGTTCCTACTTACATGAAAGATGTAACTAGCTTCATCAGCCTCAGCAAGGACCTGTGGAGGTCAGCAACAGCACACAGGTTTTAAGAGCACTTTGATTTCTCAGTGTTTGCTCTCCTCTAGTGTAGCTGCTTACGCCTGTGCAAGTATTTCACTTTTCCTCTGTTTTTTTCTGCTTTGCCCACTTTTTCCTACCCTCTTCCCCAGCATGAGTAATATCATCTCTTGTTTCTCTTCCATGTCTTCTCCCAGCTGTGATCTGGGTTGGATGTAGAACAGATATATTAGGATGCTCAGATCAACTTGGAGAGGTGAAGATGAACTTGTGTAGTGAACAATCTAACTGTGTGGAATTTTAATAGCAATGCTTGCACAGCTCTGCTATCTGGAGAGGCTGCTGTCTGCAGCTGCATGTCATGGCCATCCTTCTAGATATCACCATTCTCCCAGTGCCAGCTGAGCATCTAGTGTTAACACTGCATCTTCTCCCAGTGACAAGAAGCCAAGCCTGCAAAATTGGCCAAGAAACCCTTTTTTTAGCATACAACAACTATGGTTTTCTCTGCCCCTGTGGTTCTCCAGCACGTTCCTCCTGCAGCTCAGCCTGGCTTTTGCCTTTCCTCAGAACTCCTCAACAGTTACCCCCTGCCTTGCTCTCCTTCTGATGGCAACAGTTATGCCCTATAGCAGCAATTTTTAAGGATTATCCTCTACCCCTGCTGGCTAGGCCAGACAGGAGGGCAATTGCTAGGAGTAGCTGTCTCCTTCCTAGCCAGTGCATTGTACTTGCTTTCTCTTTTATGTGTGCTGGCATGACTTGCAAAGTGTTATTTTAGTTGCAGTCATAACTAAAGCTAATAAAATGCTATTATGGTTAATTATAGTCACTGGCGAGGCACTTAAACTTTACATGAAATGGCATCCCAGTAGGCATGAGTTTTCATAACGTACGGCAGTTGGAATGACAAGGTTTTAAAAACATGTAATTTCATTAGAGTAACAAGACAACCACTTGAGTAGTCTTTTCATGACATGTTTAATGGTGCTGCCATATGGATGGCTTGTAAACAAAATAAACCTACAGAAGGCTAGATGAGGTAAGGGACACATACATCTGGCAGAGAATATCCCAGCATGCTTCAAGCACTTGCAGCTCTAATAAGCTCTTAGCACCTTGTGCTTATGAAAAGATGCAATGAGGCTATGTTCATTCTTGTCAGTTTCCAGAACAGATTTTTATTTGAAATTGTTTTTCTAAAAAGTGTTTAGGCTATCATAAATTTCCTTCAGCCCCTTGGGACGCCCTGCTATATACCCAGGAGCTTTTCTCACTGGCTTTGTTGGCTAGAAGGCATTTATTCCATATTGATCTCAATGGTATTATCTCCTAAGATAGCTCCACAGTTTTGTGGAGATTAGATTTTCTACGTTGTGGGGACCTTGGAAAATTATTTGGGGATGATACGTTGTTAATGGGATGCTCTGAAGTTAACCTACAGTAGTTAGCTTGAACCTAATTAGGAGTATTTATTTATGAAATCCAAAATAGTGTTACAAAGATCTATAGGGATGCAGGTGACAGAAAACGTTTAAAAATAATGCTTATCTACAAGATCAAATCCAGACCTGTATCCCTCTTCATACCTTGCTACACAGATGCAGGTGCTCTGGTAACCCATAGCACCAGGAGTCTTGGTTGTGCACACTTCAGGGGACGTTTGCAAGAAAGACATTTCAGTTTGGGATGTGTACCAAAATCTGTTCCTCTTTACCTGATGTTTGTCAGAGGGTTCATGCGTGATCATATTTTCCCCCTTCTCAGTTCTTCTTTCTCAGATTATTTGACCTCACTTTGGCAGATGATTCTGAACTTCTAGGCTAATAACTTCCATAAATATTCTGGAAACCACTATGTCTTGGGCAAACTAGATGCTTGGCAATAGTTCTGGCAGATCCTGACCCATAGAAAAGTGATATACTTTTAAAAGTCATTTTAAAAAGTAATTTGCAAATATCAGACAAACAGTTCTCCAGAACACATAGCTCATATTAACATACAGTTGATAGCCATATTTTACAGAAAGTAACCTGCTACTGACTCTTAACTGAAATTCTAGATGATGATAAATAACCACTACAAGGTATTAGTTTGTGAAGAGGCGTGACTCCATCATAGTGTTGATTTTTCAGTTATTCCATAATAAAAGCTTTGAAATACTGTTCTGAACAAATTTATATGAGTTGTCCAGTCTAGCCTATTAATCACTTTTGCTGTCAGAGTTTTGAGTGGTTGCAAGCAGGTCTGGCAATCAGGACCGCTTAACAGACACAACCAGAAAACAAGGAGATTTAATATTCTGAGGATAAGATTTCATTTTTAGGGAATATGGAAGCACAGGATTAGGTATTGGTGTTAGTTTGACTATTTCATTAAATCTGTTTTCATTTCAGCCCACAGGTCTGCTCTCCTCTACCCAATTCTCCTTCTCTGCTGAGGAGTCATCATCAGGTGATAGAGCAACTGCTACAATTTAGCCCTGGATACAGGCTAAATCTAGACAACGTGTTTGACAGTATTTACATACATGAAGTGGAGGAAAGCTGTAGGTGTTCTTCATGGACACAAAGGGATAGGAAAGGCAGACACTGAAATAGCCAGACAAAGCAGGTTGGGTTAATGGGGTGGAACTTTCAGAAGGAAATTTGCAGACAGGCAGGAAAACCAGACTGAGGGGAAAGGGAAGGAAGAGCCCTTCCCCTGCCAACACAGCAGAAAGGTGAGAGTGGAAGGACTGCGAGCAGCAGAAGAGTTGTGGATACTGACAGCTTGGAGACTTTAGAAGCATTGAGATGGTCATCAGAAGAAAAACTTGTGGTGAATCATCATACAGTAGCATTGGGGCACTTCTCTTCCTCGTGGAATAAAGAAAGTTGTCTTGCTTTTAGTTTCCCTAAGCTATATTTTTCCCTTTTAATGAGTAACTTCAGGACTCATTAAAGAGGAAAACGAGTAACACAGACATGAGGAACACAAAATGTGAGCAGATGTTATGCAATCTCTTGTGTGTGTAATTCTGCCCCAGTACCTGCCATGTCAGTTGTGACCTGTAATGACAACACCTCTGAACTTTCACTTCTATGCTCCTTTTAACCACAGGCTGCAGTAGTTTGGGACTGCATGATGACTTTGTGATGTTGACAGCTGGAGACCAGGATTAAACTACTACATTCTTTTTAATAATAACCAAACATAGGATGCAAAGTCTCTAGAGGCAACCTAACTTGCCAACCCTGCTTTTAAAAATATAATTTGCCAAGAAGCAACCAACAATTTACCTATTTTCTTTTAAAACACTTTTTAAAAAACAAAGAAGTATTAAGTCTTGGCAGAGGCTTTTGGCTAAAATGCAGCAAATATATTATCAACAGATTTTTACAGTATGTTTCCGCGTTGTTTTCGCTATACACTCTAGACCTATGTAAAAGCCTTGCTATATATTTTCCCTTTATGAATGGAAAATAGTGAGCAACTTTAGGGTTTTGTTAAAGCCAGAGAAGAAATAAATTTCCCATATATTTCAGGATAGTAGTTCCATTGGAAGAAACCTTTGTGTGAAAGTGGCGTTGCCCAGGACTGTCATTCACACAAAAAACAAGCTGGCAACTGAGAAACAGGGATTTTTAAAGTGAATTTAGAAATTTGTGGCTAGAGGTTTCTGGAGAGGAATGATGAATAACCGTGGGCTACAGGAGGTTTTTGAACTTTTTGAGTGTGTTTATATCTGAGAACCATTCTAGCTTGTGGATGCTTTGTTTGCTTTTTTGTCCTACTCCATTATGTGCTGCCACATTTCAGGTGCACAGGGACCATCATACGATACTGATAGCAAAATTTCCATTTCACAAATAAACCAAAAAAGGATGTAAAATAAGTGAAGTTTATCTCCTAACCCACATAGAGGGCAAATTATAGAGGCCAGACAAGGATAATAAAAGTGTATGATTGGCAGCTGACAGAATGCCAGTGAAAATTTCTCTTCCCCTTAGGATATTGTTTTGATAATCTTTGCCGATTTAATACTTCATGGAACTAGAGATTTTTCTTTTGTCTATATGGATATTTTTTGAAGGGTGGGGGTTGCACTTGTCAATTGGACATCAAAATAGGGTGGATAGACAGGGAAGTGAAATGTAAACAACAGCTCCAGGTTTGTTTTTCTCCTTGGGCTGTTTGGGGGTGTTTTTGTACATGAAGGTTAACCAAGCACAGTAGCAGCCTTCATGAGTTCTTAAGGACATTTGGCCAATGCTCCCATACAACTCAGCTGACTGCAGTGTTATTACCTAGTTTTGTATTTTACAGCCAAAAAAATCTGTTCTGAAGTGTGACTGTAGAGCGGCATAATGGGCTTGCCCATTTATGCTATTTGAAGACAGTACATTTGCCTAGAAATATATATATCATTTTCTGTTGGTGAGTGCATAATTTTGTCTCAAGGTCTGTCAGTCCACTTGGCCATTGTCTGGTCTGTACACCTGCAGAGTTTTTGTGAGCATGTGCTGATGTCCATTCCAGCCAAGACGTTGCACCCAAAGAGTGAATGTCCCGATCTCACTGGGGCAACCAGTAGTGTGTGCATGTACACACAGACACATAGACACACACATGCACAGAGAACAGAATACAGAGGCAGGTCTGTTGAGTTAGCTGATGCATTTTGTAGAAGCATCAGCAGTATCCCTACAGGAATCAGGTTTTCAGACAATTTTTTCCTTTGACTTCAGTGGCTCTGTATCAAACTTCCTTGATTTACAAGTAAAATGTGATGTTCATCTTGCAAACAAAGACAACTATGAATGCTAAAATACACTTTTTTTCTCCCAATACTAATATCAGGAAAGAGGGCTCTACAGGCCAGACCTATGTAACTCTACTCAGATAATATCTTCTGTCCATTGTATTTGGTAGGATATCACTGTTGTTACCGATTGGAACTTATTAAACAGTTCTGTAGGTGATGATTCATGAAAGATTTTGGTCTCTTCTACTGAGCAAGCCTTAGATCAGGAAAGGGTGATGCACATCTTCCTAATGATGAATCTAGCAGGGACTACCTTAAGCACCCTTGGGCTTCAGTCCACCACTGATCTACCTACACCAAAGATGAAGCAGGGCTAAAGAGGTGAGGACAGCTTCTCTCTGAGTTGTACCACATCAGTCTTCTACCAGTATTTTGATAACAAAAGGAGAGTGTGGTGGAAAAGGAAAGAAACTACTTTCAAGTGTTTATAAATATGAGCCTTTTGGGTTACTTTTTTTTTGTGAAAATGTCTTGTTCAAAGAATGATGAAAATTAAACTGTACAGTTTCATATCAGGTTAATTCATCATGGAGGTTTTTTTGCTTGGTTAGCTGAGATGGGAGTAGGTGCTTGGGTACATAAACACTGTAATTTACTGTAGTCTTGGAGATTAATGCTTTAAAAATACATCCAAGTAGCCTTTTTCATACAGGCTTTTTCCCACTGAATGTGGAGAGAGTGCACAGACACATCTGTGACCTGGTGGTTACTTTCACATAAAATACTAGTTTGAGTAGGCTATGACTAATTTGCTGGGGTTTGATGAAGTGTGTATGAAGTTTTCTTCTGTCTGAAGTATACCATGTGAAATTTTGTTATTGTTATATTATTGGATATCTTGTGTCCTTGTAAAGAAAATGTTCTCTCCTTTTGTGCTCTTATCCCTTTCGCTCTGTCCTATGCCCATTTCTTTGTGTCTAAGGATGCCCCCATGTTGTTTCTCTTTTTTACTTTATGCAAAGGCAAACAATAATACTTGTCAATTTATTTGTGGCATTCTCAGCTGCATAGCTAATGCTCTTCTGCTTCATATGATGTCGTTGCTTTCTGTAATTATAGTTCTGTTATGCCCTTGAGGAAGAACATCTGCTATTTCCCAGTCATGAGTTGCATTTCATCGTCTCATTTCCTCAGCATTATCCTGCACCACAGTCATGTGGTGGTTTTTGATGCCCTTTGCAGCACTTTTCCTTGGGGTTCTGTACAGCAGGGTCCTCAGCCATCCTCCTCGTCGTCTTCTTCTTCCTTCATCAGCTGTTATCCTCAGCGTGGGTGGTGCGTTCACTTCTCTGATTCAGCTGAGATGGAAGGGGCAGAGATGTGCAGGGAGCTCCTACAATAACCTGCCTCAACTAGGAACAAATGTGCAACAGAAGCCTGAGGACAACATGCTGCAATGCTCTTACTGAAACAAGCAGTGTAGGTTGTCAGGGTCATGCTATGCAATCACCTAGTTAGGACAAAAGCTAAGAGAGGGAAAACTACCACCTTCTCTTTTTTGGATGTTTACTAGTAAAATTCTGCCAACTTGGCATATTATTAACACCATATTTGTAGCCTCTGTCGTTTACCATTGCATGTAGATCAGCTGAATGATCTTCTACTAATCCTTTGTTCTTAAACAGATACAATTTTCTTTTAGAATTATTTTTTTTAATATGAACATGAAAAATATTGTGTAGTTGGCAAATTTTGAGGGATAATATATGTATTTTTTGAATAGTGAAAATTAAGAGTTTGCTTTTTTTTTTACAATTTTAAAATATTCACTCTTGTGTTACTGTTATTTTTATACATAATGCAAAACTTTAATTAATAATTAATACATATTTTTACATGGTTGGAATTAGGTGTGGTGAATCCCAACCAAGGAGTCTATGTCAAAGAATTTGAGGCGTTCAGGTTTTAACAAGACCTGAAGAGAAGACAGAGGTCATTACTTGTAATAGCCAAAGGAAAACAGAGTAGAAGACAGAGAGTGATAGAGCCAGAGAGGACAGTTGTATCGTTGACTCTGTCACAGCAGCTCATACAGTACAGAGCAGGGTGAAGAACTGCCTGCTTGAAAAAGTGCTGCTGTCCCTCAGCAGCCCTGCCCGTGCTGGAGTCTGTGAAGTGATCTGAGAAAGGTCAGCCTGAGTTTATGGAAGAGCTTGGCATCCTGAACTCCTGGGGATTTCTTCCTTCCCTGGCTTATCAGCCACAGTGATTCTTGCAGTAGTACTATGGCACTATTCTAACAAAAACTGGGATATTATTGCATTGAGATCAGCTGGCAGGTACGTGTATGTCTCCCAACAGCTGAAATGGGCACTTAGTATGAACATACAAGGTGAGTAGCTTACAGTGTGAAGGGTAATTTTTATTATAAATAATTGTGCATAACTGGAAGAATAAGGAAGTGTTGGATGCTAAAATTACAAATTGATGGGTACACTAGCCAACTGACTGTGTATTGCAGGATTAGCAGGGCTGTGTGATATTCAGTACTTTCCTTTTTTCTAGAAGAGGATTGACATAGGGTTTAAAAGAATGTGGGTTCCTTTAAAAAAAAATCCAAACAACACTATCTTTTATATTTAATAAGAGGGGAATGAACCTTAACAAGAGACTGGAGGGTGAAAAGGTGTAAATATATCAATACTGGAATTCATTTTTCAACATAAAAAGAAGTTAGGAGATAGGCAATGATGTAAGAACAAAAGAGTAACTGCTGTGACTGGTAGCTGTCATCACAGGAATGTCATCAGTCAACCTCAGAACAACATAAGTAAACAAAGATTGGGGATGAGGGGAAATGAACAGGGAAGAGGAAATGTGGTTGAAGCAGAAGAGTAGTTAAGCAAAGGAAAACAGGAGTGCAGGACCTGAGGGGCTAAGAGTGGAAAACTCAAAGGCTGATGAAGAAGTGTAAAAGAAACAGACGGAGAAAAGCATAGTGCCCTGGCTTGGGTTAGAGCAGAACTATGTTCACTGATTTTACTCTTCAGCTCAGTCTCTTCTAACTGCCCTTTCTGAAGTTTACAGCATATTTTCACAGACAGTGTCTGCTTCTAGAAGTGATAACACTCCATGTTTAGAGTTACCACCAAGGATTGGTGTGCAGACCAATGTCTCTGCCAGATCTTAGGTACCACATTGGGGGGTGCAGAAAGTAAAAACTGAACCTGTGGGGAGAAGTGGACAGGATAGGTGACCCTGAACTGAGCAGTGAGGTATTCCATACCATACATGTAATTTTTGGTATTAAGTTGAGTGATCACAAGAGTCAAGCTCTCTTCTTCAATGGCTGGCATCTGAGGAGAACACTCTCTGTTCTGCTTTCAGTCCTGATCTGTGTGTTCCTGAATCCAGTTCCTGAATCCAGCTCCTGCATCTGGCTCCCATCTGCTGCTGAGTCTGGTCTGGGACTTTCCCCAGAGCCTGCTCCACAGCATCAGTGGTAATGATGACACAATTGACATCAGGGGTGTGTGTGTGTGTGCGCATTTGTGTGTGTTCCATTTTATTATTATTATTATTTTCATTAAAGCTGTTCTCTTTTCTAATCTATAAGTCTCTCTCCCTTATTCCCTTTCTTTTCCCCTTTGGGATGCTAGAGGGGTTAACAAAGAGCATCTGTTATAGGCCTGGGGACACCTCTGACCATAAACCATGGCACACAGCAAATGAAATTAGTAAAGGGGAGAAGAGAAACAAAAATAGTAGAAACCAGTAGACTGTAAGATCTATAAACATAAATATTATCAGTGCCTTGCTCCAGAGCAGTTACAGTGTTGTCTGGAATCTTTGCTCGCACTAGAGTGAGGAACAATGGTGGTGGGACTGGTTATCTGGGAGAGTGAGACAGGACATTGCCATGTGGGCACCATTGAGATCTCCAAAATCTGATCTGGAGATCCAAAGGTCATCCAATGGCTCTGCTGTCTGTCACAGGGCACAAGGTCTCTCCTTCCTTCTCTTCGAACCCTCTCCTCCCCTTTTGGAAGAAGTGCGATACATACTGAGGAGAAGGTTGGTTTTCACACACATGCATGTACACAAGCACACACTCTTGCTCAGTTTCTCAGAGTAGCTCGTACTGTGCTCTGAAGGGGGACATGGGAAAAGATGAAAGCTGAAATATATTCAGGGTTTGTTTTTTTTTTTGGAGGAGGAGGAAAGAGGGACAAGGGACAGGCGAGTGCTGACATCTGTAGAGTGGTAACAGCTGTGAAGGCCTCAGGGCTGGGGACTTTTGTTTCTGACCTTAGGGAGAAACCAGAGAGTACTGACCACATGGAGTGGCTGCAAGAAAGAGTGAGGGCAGAGGGGAGACAGAAGTGGCAGCCCCTTATTTTTGTACCCTGGAGCCTTGGTAATATATCTCTGTAAAGAGGCCAGTGTATGTTCATATGAGAAGTTACTTCTTTCCGTCTGAAGTCATGTTAAAAATAACTCTCTGTGGGCCTTGGGGCATTGCACTATAATGAAGTTAAAAGGATAAATGCTATTAAATGTCTGAATAATGTTGCTAACATAGCTTGTCTTCCTGATCATTTTGTTAAACTACATTAACACACAATCATGTCACCATTAATACTTCCTGCATGTGCAGGAAAGAAGAATACAAAGAGTATGAAATATCAATTGATTTTAGGATGGTGTGTTTTGTATTGAAAACAGCTGGATCACTTATTCTCTCATATGGCTGGTGGTGGGTACTGGAAACATCACACATTTTTATTGCTGAAACAGAGTGAAAACTATTTAGAGCAATACACCTACATCTGTACTGTATTATACTGTGTGCCTGGCTGCCATCATTTTATGGACTTAATATCTGTCCAGCCCTTATTTTTACTGGGTCTCATAACTCCATAGTTGGTCCACCTGTAGAACCTGTGAGTTTTCGAGTTAGTGTGTTTTGCTATTGTCATGTGTCCAGTTTTCAAACTGGAGTGGTTTCTAACTGGAATACAAAGAACCAGAATTGCTATTCTTATAGCTATTTTTATTTTAACTATACCCATTTCTATTTATCAGTGCAGTCTGCTGGAAAAAGAGTACTTTACAATAAAGAGAATGCTCTTTTTCTGGATGGGAGAAGGGAACATGTACCATATTCTTTATCCCCTTTTTATTATTATTTAATTGTTCCCACGCTTGGTACATGTTTATGGCTATCACATTAAAAAGCAGGAATGAAAAAAGTTTGTCCAGTTTCTGGGTTGTAAAAACTCCCTGGCACATTCTTGAGGCTCTCTTAGAGTGTGCTCATTTGTACATCAAAGACAGGTAAAAGCCATATTCTCCTCTCAAGACAAACTGCCATTCTTAAAGCCCACACGATACATTCTGGGCAAGGCGCTCTTGCCACAGCCTTTGCTCATTCTGTCTAGCACTGATTTGAACAATATCATTTTTTCTTGTTCTTCTCTATCACATATGTCCCTCCCCACTTTTTTTTTTTTCTATCCGTCTATCCCCCTCTTTCAAAATTTCTACCTCCTTCTGCTCTTTTCATTTCTTATTTCATGGTAAGTATCACCTTCATGTTGTATTTCTGTC
Organism: Merops nubicus; assembly: GCF_000691845.1. Taxonomy (NCBI): domain Eukaryota; kingdom Metazoa; phylum Chordata; class Aves; order Coraciiformes; family Meropidae; genus Merops; species Merops nubicus. The sequence goes on from NW_008599389.1 coordinate 33,266, forward strand.
TACTGATCCTTTTCTGATGCGCCCCTGAGCTGGTATCTCTGGCTTTTGCCTGCCTTCTTTTCCTTCTTCCTCTGTCCAGTGTCCATCCTCAAGTGTTTCTTCACACAAAGCTGTCATTACCTCTCCAAACTTGCTTCCAGCTGCAGCTGTATTTGAGATCTCGTCTGATCCCAGGATATGGCACCTGCAAGCTCCCAAACTCCTCCCATTGCTCTCTGAGGTAGATGGTGGACAGACATCTCAAAGGCAGGATAGTCCATGACCCTTGAGTGTCCTGATGGTGCCACATTACACAATGGTTGTGTGACAGTGCACAGTTCTAGGACCTACAAAGCGTCCAAACACCAGGATAGTCCCAGATGCTGAGAACCCCCAGTTCTCCACATGACCACCATAGGAGATGTTAGGAAACATGCCATTCTTCACTGGTATACTCTTCCATGGTACAGAGCTTCTTGCAGCCCTGTACTGCAACCTCTAATAAATTAGTTGGCAAAATGTGACTCCTTCAATACCATGTCTATTCCTATACAGAACTATGAGATGACCTTTAGATGCTACAGCAAGCCCAGAGGTTGTGATATGGATGTATTTTCAGCCACCAAAATGGCAGCCTGACTAATTTGCTTACTTTGTTCCAGTTTCTAAACTCAGCTGATATCACTAGTGTTTACAAACCAGCTTTTAGAGTTCCAAAATGTTTTAGCAATTTTATGGACTAGCAGTACAACTCCATGGTTTTCAGTGAAGCCTACGGGACGAGGCCTTTTAATAGGACTTTATAAGAACTAAAATGGGCAGGTTCTGTGGACCACCACTGTGTTATTAGCCTTGTTAAGTAGTCACTAATGTATCCTGTGGTCTTTGCAGTCTAGGAAAGAAACATCTGGTGCACGAAGGTTTCTATTTCTATCTCTTTTGTTAATGACATTAAGCAACAAAATAGAAAGAAAAATACATAATGCAATGAAAATAAAACTACTGAAGCTCAAACAATTTGAGATCAAGTTAATCACACAGCAGCACAGAATATCACAATTATTAGAACCAGGAACCACTTGAAGATTTTAGCCAGAATTAGGGACGATGACAAACTTTATTTATCTACCAATCCTCAGTAACAGACTGTTATCCATGCAGTAAAAATCACTGTGTGTTAGGCTCTAAACAGACATAGGTTTATGTTGCCTATAAGCTCACTCTGATTCAAACGTGTTTCATTAATAGTGGGAGGTGTCTCTGCCCTTGGCAGTGGGTTAGAACCAGAGGATCTTTAAGGTTTCTCCCAACCCAAGCCATTCTATCATTCCGTGATTTACTATAGTCTGTTTCTCACTTGTTTTTTAAGATCTGGGCTTTGTCCTTTGCTAACATAACTGTACAGCTTCAGGTGTGGAGCTCACTGGTTACCCTGACTGGCTGAAAAGGCTTTGGGAAGCATCCACATTCGCTCATAATACGTGTGGAAGATGTCCCAACTCCACTGACAGACAAATGCCTGTAAAAGTAGAGCACTGAGTCACATTGACATTAGTATTTAAATGAGCAATCTCTTATCACATGAGACAGACCGACCAGTTGTGGATTATTTATTTCTCTCATTAGAAAATAATTAAATTAAATGGTAGTGGGACCAGTGACTTAACTTTTGAAACTAGTAGGTTGGATTTCACCTGTCTAAAATAGGTGAAAAAGATCCTGGAAGTGCCTGTTTCACCTGACTGACTACAATGGAAATTTACAGTGAAGGGCTAAATTTGGGCAAGTTGAATGCACTCCAGAGAGCCAGACTGCTGAAACACTTAGTATCTTGTATTTTACTTGAGAAAGGGATTCCTTTCACTTTAATTTTGCTGATAGACTTTTATTCTGTTAGCTGTCCAAATTTTCTTGATAACTCTTTAAAGCAAGCATTTTCAGAGGGCAATTGAGCCATTGTCTTAACCACCTAGTTTCATCTGAGTGAAACAGCCCTCTAGAAACTCCCATCCCTTTTTGCTGAGAATAGTGCAAACCTGGAGGATTACATTGATTATACACTAATTTAGAGAAAAACATGATGTCTAGGATATATTTTAAGTTATCATTCTGAGGTGTGCAATAGAGGCATTTTCATAAATGGTTTCAGGGAAAGCTCAGAGAAGGCAGGAGTCAGGAAAACATGGATGGACAGGAGGCTGCCTTCCACTGCAGGCAGGAGCTGCAAGAGGGGCTGGATCCCATTGTGGTCCTGAGAAACTGAGAACAAGTGAACACGCTTGTTGGCTGGTAAATAAAAATTATTTGTACATGTATAGAGCTGTGCAAAGTTAAATGACTGTATCAAACGGAGTTATTTTCTTCTGTGAAGAGTGAAATTTTAGAAAATACATTTGTGAAGTGCTGGGGTTAAACCCCCAGCCCTGAGTGAGGGTTGGCATAGGGATGATGTCCACAGCCAGGCAAGAAAGCCCCTCCTGACTGGTTTTCACCCAGGGTCTGGCCAGCCTTGGGTGGGAACTGATTAGGAGATCACCACCAGGTGCCCCCACCTTCCACATTAACTTGGAGGTGGGACAAGAAGCCACCTCTATAAGAGCTGACTGCTTGCAGCAGAGTTGTGAGGTTTGCTTGTACAGTGCATGTGCTATGTGGGTATTCTGGTTATTGAAAGGACTTCCTGCCTCTTCATAGCAGGTGGAGTTCCCAGGATGGCAGGGCCAGAGCATGAAGCTGTCTCTGAGTCCCTGCTCTATAACTGGACTCACAGCCTGGCTGCTCCCATCTCTCATGGCTTTGCTCCTTGCCTGGATTGCTCCCTTTTTCATGTCCACTGTGGTGGGTCAGTGTATTGATTTGTTCTTCCCTCTGGTCATCTGGCACTTTGGATCTGTGATGTGGTGGAGGGAGGAGTTTGGCCGCTGGTCTGCGTGTTAATGATAATATCATCCTATATCAAGTGGTCAGCAGAAGAGTTTGATACCAACTCCTTTTTAGCCTCTGTGTCTCAATATGGCCCTCAAACATGACTTGCAGAAGCATTTCTGTGTTTGCTACTGGTACTGCTTTTTATGTTCATCATAAGAAAGGCCTGGTTTTGAAGTTATAAAGAATACTGAAGTTCACAGGTGTGAAATGTTTATTTAAGAAGAAACCAGAGAGGACCAGAATTGCTGGACAGCCCTGGACAGAAATAAGACTTACTGGGCTAAAGCTGGAGGCAGTGTGAATTTCCCTATATAAAAGAAATTACAGCTAGAAGTTAAAACCATCAAGTTTATGCAAGGATTACAGGAAACTGAAGTTGTCACCAGAACACCTGGAACAGATATATTTCCTTGGAAATTTTATTTCTATTTCAAAGAGTCAAGCTTTCAATCTGGAGTACAACCATGCAAAAAATGTCCAGTGACCTGGACTGTCAGTCTACTCAAAATATTTGAGAAAAGTAATACATAATTATGGGACCGTTAAGGCCTAAACTACTGTCAGAATTAGTAGGGAACTAAATTCTTAGTGACCATGAAGATTAATGGGATAGTCATTTTACATCACTATGGTGAAATCTGAAGGTAGATCTATATGTATCACAGGTTTCAACAAAAATGACATGTTAATATGTGCAAAAAAGACGTGGAGACTTTGGCCTTAGTCCATGGTTTTAAAGGGTTTGATTTGATTATTTAGGCTAGCTTTAGCTGGAATGACTGTAAGCGATGTATTTCCATTGTCAAACGAGATAAATACCCATGAGATAGTCTATTCAGTTACAAACACAAAATTTACAAATTGAGCACCTGTCCACTAAGATTAATAGTGTCGTGGGGGTGGGAATGGTTCACCAAGGCTTACTGGCAGCCTTAAATGTATATAAAAATGGTCTGGTGTGTCTTATACTTTTATACTAATGAAACTTGAAGTTTGCAGTACTTAACCATCTTCTGAGGGTAAGTACAAGGCTGAGCAACACTCAGGACTTTTGAACTATAGTTCACTCTGTTTCCTGAGTATGAAGTTTGGCAACTGCTGTTAAAATCGTCTCAGATGGTGGCTTCATGGGCCCATTTCCATCCTGTCCATCGCACAGTGAGGCAGCAACCTCAAGCCCAGGGTTGTGAGATGTCCTAGATCACTCCAGCAAGGTTGCTCAGACTTCTTCCACCAGCCAGTATTTTCATTTCCTTAAGGTCAAAAGCTCTAAATACACCCGTGCTGAAAAAGAAGAATGAGATATCTTGGACAGAGTTGTTTCCAAGGTAATATGAATGGAGATATACAGGAAAAGGCAGATTATACATGATTTTTGTCACTTCCAGATTCTTGCACTAAGGCTTGAAACAAATGCTGAGTTGAATACCCGGGCAGTTCTCAAGGTCAACACCATCATCAACTTTGCTCTGAAGATTTTAGCATACAAAACTAGCACAACATTGCTTTAATTTTGAGGCATTCACATTAAATTTTGGTCCTAAAATGTAGAAGGGTGACTTTCCCTTTACTGGTCTGTGTATCTCATAGACAAAGGTTTTCAGACAGAAATTAAGAAGTCACCCATTTTCAGGAAAAAAAAAAAAAACAAAGTAGAAAATTTTGTACTGAGAAGTACATCATGTAACTCTAGTTCAATTATGGCCAGATAAATGAGACTTTTCTGGTATTTTGATCTGAGGTAGGCAAACATGAGAAGACGTGGGGAGAGAAAAAGACAACCTAAAGCTCATCTCATTTAACAGATAGCAGTAACTATCTTAAAAGTGATTGGCTTATTGTGGATACTTCAAGCATCTACAGAAAGCAGCTTTCCATACCCAAGTAAGATCAGTAGGGAGGGGGAGATGGAGTTAGCTGCTACCACAATCATCTTTCCTGTGTAGACACTGAGCTGGGAGCTCCACATTTTGACATATTTCCCTCAAGATAAAGATTCTCGACAGTAAGGAGAGAAATGTTGGTTGCAGCAGAAAAATAAAGAAAACCGAATCTTTGCTTTGAAGAACTGACCAGATTTAGACCTACGTGTGTTTAGGTTTTGCTCCCAACATAAGAAGCTCAAAGAGATGTATTGCTACTAGGTATGACAGCAAAAGTAATATTGCCACTATGCTCCATTATCATTCTGTACAAAATCAATATCAAAACAACCCAAGTCTAGACACATAAATGTCAAACTATTTAACAAGAAGCAGTTAGTGCAGAAAAAAACACTTAAATGGCAATTGAGGTAGTCTGATGGGTCTTAAAGTAGCTTACCGGGATTTATGTAAGATAAAAACAGTTTAACTAAGCATGTAGAGCAAAGCCTGGGGGCTTATGGCTAAGAACAATATCAGAAGAACATCTAAGCTCTTTATCGTACCTGTCAGGTCCTAGTACTGTCTGTTCTGTCAAAAGTGGAAGGCCTTCTAATTTCCTGCTTGATTTTAGGTTACTTAATAAAATTATTATTCACCTACTACTCACAAGATAGAGTGCCTAGTTCACAAAAACACATTTGAGTTATAGAAATAACTCGTATGAAATCTATCATTTTCAGAGTGCTTTCTTCACTTTTTACATGCCATTCCCTATTGAGAGCTGACAAGGAGGTTGTTAACAAGTCATATCCTCCCAGAAATGGAATTTTGGAGTGAGACAGGCAGCAGAAATTAACACTTAATTCAAATACTAAAACTGGTAAACACTGAAATTCATTTCAGTCAAGGAAATAAGAGGGATGTAAGAACTGAAAAATATAGCGATGTTAACTTCAAAATGACAAGGTATTATGTTCTTAGTTTCTAAATTATTTTTAATTCAAGTAGCTTCCCAAAAAAACACAACAAACCAAACAAAAAGAAAACAACAACAACAACAAAAAAAAAAAACCACAAAACAAAAACAAACCAAAAATAAACCACAACAAAACCAATTAGGGCTTAGGTGGAGCAAATCAGTTTTACTTGGTTCATAATTCAGTTTTGATTGTTTCATATTTCATTGTTCTTTGTGTGCAACCAAAAGATATTTTGATTCTTACATGAATTCATTTTTTTCTGATGTGGTCACAAATGGGGAAAAAAATCTATCATTAATCCATCTGAAATAAAACCTAGTTGGGACATTGCAGTGATCAAAACCTGCTGGAGCGTGTCCAAAGTAGGGCCACGAGAATGATCTGAGGGCTGGAGCAGCTCTCCTACGAGGACAGACTGAGAGAGTTGGGGCTGTTCAGTCTGGAGAAGCGAAGGCTCTGAGGTGACCTTATTGTGGCCTTCCAGTATCTTAGGGGGGCCTACAAGAAAGCTGGGGAGGGACTTTTTAGGATCTCAAGTAACAACAGAACTAGAGGGAATGGGGCAAAGCTGGAAGTGGGCAGATTCAGACTGGATGTGAGGAAGAAGTTCTTCCCCATGAGAGTGGTGAGACCCTGGAATGGGTTGCCCAGGGAGGTGGTTGAGGCCCCATCCCTGGGGGTTTTTAAGGCCAGGCTGGATGAGGCTCTGGGCAGCCTGATCTAGTGGGAGGTGTCCCTGCTCATGGCAGAGGGGGTGGGACTGGGGGACCTTTGTGGTTCCTTCCAACTCTGACAGATTCTGATCTGTTTTAGCAGAGGACTTTGGACCCCTGGTGGCTCAGTGGTTGGACTTGATGATCTTAGAGGTCCCTTCCAACCTAAATGATTCTATGATTCTATGATTCTATAAAAAAACATACTTTCGATGCAAATAGATCTAAAGGAGATTTTATTGTCTAAGACACCTTTCATTTCACAGCCTTCAGCAGAAGTCATTAACAGAACTCTAGAGCACAGTGAATGCTGGTGGGGAATTTGTTGCTGGTTTCCTCAACTAGAGGAGAGGGCCTGTGATTTAGAAAGGAAAATTTGCCCAGTAACTGAATAAGTGTGAATCTCTTTAGAGAACTATTATAACCTCAATGTCAGAACTTCTCTAGTTTGAGTGGTATGTATTATTTTAGACAATGAATGCAATTTACAATATTCAACTTAAATATCTCATTTCAAATATTCAACTTGCCAAAATGAGAATGAAACAACTCAAGAAATGGCTGATTCCTGGACAACACTAGTACCTTGTGATGTTTTGCTGTAACCTGCTCAGAAGAAGGAGATGCAGTGCTACAAGAGGTAAAACAACTTTTTATAAATTCATGCGTGTCAAACATGGCTCTGGACAGACGTCCATATGGCCAGCTGTGCAAGGGGCACGGGTCACTGAGGACAAGAAATGGAAGGCTTCTAGGTGTGACACCAAGCACTTTGCTCCTCAGTACACATTGTCTTCAAAACCAGGTACTTATCTGTACCCAGAAGAGCTACTCAAAGCTTGAGGCTGACTTAGGCTCTTCAAGTGATTAAGAACTTTAGATTTTTTTTTTTTCTTCAAACTCTGCCACACAACAGAGGAGCAGGAAATTTCTAATAAAATGCAGTGTACTTTTTAAAGTAACCAATAACTATCTTACCTGTTCTGAGTGATGATCATGAAGATAACTAAGCAATGTCTGATTTCAGTTATGACAACCACCTCATCAGGTCACTAGGATAATTGCAGGCTTAGTGTTAGGAAAAGATTTAAGGATTTTGCAATCATTTTATTGTCTCCAGTATTGTATTGTGCTCAAGACATCCTAGCGTGCTGACCTGCAGCTCACTATTTGTGACCACAGACTTCTTCAGTTTGTGTTTGACTTCATGGAGGAAAACGGTTTGCTTTAAAATGGGATATGCCAATCTGGGGAACAGGATTTAAGTGATGAATCTGTCCTCTGCATTTATATTATCTGGACTGCAGTTTTTACCTAGACAAACAGACTTCAGGCTTCATGACGAGTCTCATAAAACTAAACTGTCAGGTCTCTAAAGCCAACTGCAAGGTCTCTGTATAAGTATTGTGTGGGGAGGATGCATCACACTTGCACTTTGCAGTTCTTGGTGTAGTTTCTTAATTTCTGATTTTATCCTTGTACAGAAAAAAATCTCTGAGCAGAAGGAGGAAAGAAACCTCCAGAGCTCTTTTACCACTTTGGCTGAAGTCCATATGTTAAGGCACAATCAGTCTTGTATACCACAGAGATGGAAGTGACACTAAAGGAGACAATAGTGAAGGTAAAAATATTTACCCGGAAAGTGATCACCCATCCTTTCTACTCATCCCTGAGAAAAATTTATGTAGGTAATCAGTGCAGACTGTTTGCAGCTTCCTCCTCTACCCCATACCCTCAATTATTTCTAGAGATAAGCAGGATCTCATCTTAGCAGAAACCCATTAGAGTAAGGAAGCGGGCTCCCCATCTTTCTCTGTAGGTAAAGAAACTGTCCTGTAAAAACCTGATGTGACTTCTTCCAGGTTTTGAGGGTTTAGGGGATAGAGAAGAACTGTGATCACTTTGGCTAAGAAACTCTGAAATAAGAGTTGCTAAATGAACCAAATCTTCACCACACTGTGTTCAGGCTGCAATTTTCAGTTCTGCTAAGATTTCTGATCACGAATCTTAATTCCTATCAGTTACTTCCAAAGATATTAATTTTAATCTGTACATAGTATTTCTTGGCTAAGCACATACATTTATAATCAGACTAAAGATATAATTTGTTTTATACTCTAGTCTCTGTGTTCCTCTAAAGCTTGGCAGGTGGCAGCTCAAGATGGCACCACATTTTTGACCATGTTTTTGCACAACTGTGTGCTTTGATTGTAAGACACTTGGGTACAATTTTAATAAAATTAGAGGCTATAACTGACTGTAAGAAATAATGGCATTACAGCATGGGTACCCTTAATGTCGCTTAGAGACACAGTGGGCTGGAGACAGAAGTTTAGAATTAGTGCTGGAAGTTAAACATACCGACTATTTCTAAGTGAAACCAATCCTCTAAACACTTAAGAACTTGCTTAATTTTCAGCATATGCCACAAACTTCAAAGGAGAGTCAAAGTCCAATAGTTTGAAGTAATGACAAGCAAGAAATGCCCTGGAATATTATCTAAAAAAGAAAATACCGTTATGGCAAGTGTTCTTAGGTACTAACTTTACATTTAGCTTTTCTAGTTCCTAACGTACAGATTTTCAATTTGAGCAGATACATAAAGTTGCCTGTTTAGAATAAGGGTCTGGAAAGAGGTGGAGGACCTTCATATTTATGTCCTTTGTTCTATGATTAAATATTTGTAATTGAGATAATTGCTCTCTGACAACTAAGCTTAGGTGTCAAGTAAATATTCCTTAAAGAAATGATCGCCCAAAGTGCTGTTTTACCACTTCTGCTACCATGTCTGGTTTGCATATGTAAACAAAACAGTTTATACTTAGGATATATCCAGTATCACTGGTTTCTCCTTCCCTGCCAAGCTGACTTACAGGGCCTCAGGCTTACGCTATTGCTCTTTGGAGAGAAGCTTTTGTCAGAATAGGGTATTTGTGTCAGAAGAAGCAATGATATATTACCATCATGGTAAATGTGAGCCAGAATTAAAGGATTGGAAAGACTAAAAACAATAATTAAAATGCCTTCCCTCCTGTATGTGGCAGTCATGATTTAACATCCAGGACAGAAACAAGAGTGACTGGAATGACAGAGGAGAGGTCAAGGATTACACAAAATCATTTCCTGAGGTCACAATTTGTAACACACATCACATTCACTCTATGCTTATAGTCAGTATCTGCTCTCTTACATATATATTTTTGCTGTGTTTTATCATTTATTTGATATAAGACCTCGAGTTGGACAGATGAAGACTGAGGGAGGATGTGAAGAAAACAAAGGTTAGGGAGATGAAAAATTGAAATAGTTCAAGGAAGCAGCATAAGAAATGCTTGGGACGTGCTTGAAAGAGCACTGCAAGAGGATGGAGGAGTGATGAATCTGGAGATGGCTTTTGTATGAGGGATCCATCACTGTGAAACATCACTCTCCGTCATCTTCGTTTTCTGTACTAAAATCATGTCTTTTAGTCTCAGACATACTGAGTAAACGACTGACTTTGACAGAAACTCGAGAGAGGGAGAAAATTTAGCCATATTGCTGTAATTTTTTTCTCCCAATTGACAGTCACTTTCCTTTGGGATTTTTTTTCTTGCATAAATAGTCTTCTCTTTTCTGTTCCTTCTACTCCTAAAAGGCTGGAGACAAACTCCATATCAAATCAGTAAAATTTCTACCAATTTCTTTTGAAAAGTTCACAAGATAGTTGCAACAAAACCCAAAAAAATGTACAAATTAAGTCTCACGTTTCCTGCCAAACTATGGTACTCTGGCTATACCCCTGACATACAAATAACTTGCATAGGGGTCTTTGGTTCAGTTATAAACTACCTACATTCCTTGGTCAACAGAGCTGGGGGAAAAAAACAAAACATGGACCTCAAAGATCATCTGGGATCTCTCCTTCAGGACCCTTTTTCATATCAATCACAGCCTCAGTGTCCCCTCAGTGCCTGAGTAAAATGATGGGATATTTCACCTTTCCAGATGACCAGACCCCTTTGCTTTTAAGAACATCTAAGTGAGAATACATTGCAGCTGCTTGCACTATTGAGAACAGTTGGATAATCTTTCACTTTCCAACATTGACAGAGTAGCTTCAAAGCATTCTCCTTCTATCTCTCATCCTTGCATGTTGGACTGTGCCGTAGGCAACATGACAGCTGAACATATGGGATGTAGGTAAGAACATACGTAGATGGTCAAAGCCAAGTTCAGTCTCGGGGAATTGCTGTATGGATTTGTGTGTACAAAAACATGTATTTCTAAGACATGGGGTGTGAAAACATGGAAAATGTTCATCTATTGTTAGAACCATAGTTATTATAAGGAAAAATACAGGGGTTTATATTCTTGCCTTAATACTCTGACTATATATGGGTTATTTTCACTTGGTTTCTAACAGTAATTAGTGTAGCTGACATTCATAAGATTTCCAAATTCTGAAAAAATTATTTGATCACTTAGGTTACTTTCCTGCTCGGGCAGGTTGGTTGGACCAGGTGAACTCCAGATGTCCCTTCTGACCACAACCATTCGAAGACTCTATAATCAGTGTAGGGCTGAGCTGTGAGGTCCAATCCTGACTGAAATGTTACGATTTCTGTGTAGCATTTGGCATTTGTGTGAATTCAACAGTCTGAGCCTCCCTCAATCCTGAACACTCATTGAGCAGGAGGAAGACAGGGTATATGTGAATCCATCTCTTCAGTGTGCCATTGCTTCTAAGTTTTCTCATGTTTACAAATGCAAATAATATTATAAGATCCTACCAGAGCACCGTGAATCTCCTAAGGAGTTTCACATATGACAAGTTCCTCTTAGGTTTACAACTACAGCAATAGCAATACAGTGACAGCAACACATCAAGACCAGTAGTGTTTCTAATTAAAACAGATGATAGTTCCTAACACAGAAACATCTTCAAATTATTCTCATTATCCACAATTTACAAGGCTGATTTTGAGTTCTAAAGACAGAGCTCTTTTAGACCTAAATGAATAAGATTAGTTCCACTAAGATTCATGAACTTCTTACAGAACTCAACACAGAAGAAAAGGAAAGTAGAGTTTGGCACCTTACTCTGCATCTCATAATCATCTTCCCTGCAGAATTCCAGTGGTTTCAGAAGTGTTGCCATTTCTGAGATGGAGGAGGAAAAATGCTAATAAAAAAAGTTAATGCTGCTTTTCATGTAAATAGTAATATTATATGCAAAAACCAAGTAGTAGACCTGAAGTAATTCTTATGGTTACTGTTATTTCTTCCTTTGCAAGAACTCAATCACATTTTTCTGCCATCAGCAATTGCCAAAAATGAGGTGGTCATGGTAATCCTTGTGCATGCTTTCTCATTAACCAGCACACTTCCTGGTGTGCAGCAAAACAACAAAATTCATGGGTGGTTCAGGGACTTGTGATGCTGCTCAAATATACAAAGCAGGCAGCTCTTGAAATGAAAACGATGAATTAAATATAACCTATGAGGAGAGTTGGTGTGGTTGTGTGAGGAGTGTGGAGCAGGCGTGTGCTATGTGAGATACAGTCCTTGTGATCAGCAGATGCAAAGGTGTGTGGGTCAAGTGCAGAGCCAGGAACTGTTAAAATGTTCTGCATATGAACCAATCCAGGTCAGTTGGATGAGGAAAACTGTTCCTATCCTGGAGCAAATTACAGAGGCAGCATACGTATATAGTCAAAGAAGACATAGACTAAACTGTGCAGTCTCAACATTGACTTTGGCAAAGAGCACGTAGAGCAACCATGAACTGTTTCTGCTGATGGTTAGCAGTTTGTTAAGCTGGTGAAATGGTGTTAACATTAATTGTGTCTATGCCATATATTTTAATTTTTATTTCTATTTTTTTTTTTCCAGTTATTCTTCTTTACTCCCTTAGAGCAAATTTTTGCAAGTCTACTTACATGGAATAATCTTACAGAAGCTGAGCTCAAAAAAGTTTGTTATCTGTATTTTGAAAAGATGATAATGCTACCCTTAAGTTAAATTTTAAGCAACCCGGAATACAGAATTATTAATGGGCCAGAAAAGTTTTTTCTGTCACAAAAATTCACTGGTTTATTGTATCCTTCATTGCCTTGTCTAATATAATTTTAGAAGTTCTAGGTGATAGGTTTTCCTTTTTTTTTTTTTTTAATATTCAACTGCCAAATAATGGTCGTTTTCTTTGATTAAGCCTAATTTGTTTACGTGTTCATTTTTCATATGGAAACCAAAAGCATTATAAAAATGAGCTTGTTATTTTTTAAGTTGAATTTATCTGGCCTTTCCTTTTATTTTTGCATTCCGCAAATATTCCACCAAATAAGGACTTTTCAGTGAATTAGAATATTAGCAAATATTACATATCCTTAGGAAAATGTTGATTCTGTCTGTGACTCACATTGTAGGAACAGTACCAAAAGCTTTCTCTGACAATAAAAAAGAGGAACAGAATTGTGAATTATTTGTCTAATGAGATAAAATTTTCAATCCTTTTGCTATTACTTGTAGGTAAAGAAGTAAAAGTGCTATTTGTTTTTTGTTATTGGTTTATTAGTGAGACTGAAATTTAAAGGTGGGAGCTACTTTTAAAGTGGGAGTTTTGCATTTTTTTTTTTTAAGATTTGTTTTTTTTTCTAATAAAGGAGGGGAAGAAAGAAAACATAGAAACAAGAAAATTATTCTATCCCCCTGTTTTTCTAGAATAAAATCAAAAAGTAGATACAAATCTAAAGAATTCCAGTTATACAATCATTTGACATAATCAGCTTGATTTCTAGACTGTTCATGAATAGAAAAATAAATAAAATGTTATTATAAATGATTCATGCACTTAATCTTTCATTTCACAATATCATAACCAACAGGTCCTTTGTTAATGCAGACAATTATGTTCCTTTATAATACTTATTAAGATAACTAATTGGTACAGTTAGAAGCTTTTTAGAAATTCTCACAGACATAAATTTTGAAAAAGCATGGAAGTGTTAAGACTAGCTTAGGAGTTGTCTCACCAGATTAAACTGCTCAAAGAGTGAAGAAAAAAGATTAGAAAGTAAATAAAAACCTCCATGCCGATTAAGGGAAATTAGGGCTAACCAGACAAACCAAGAAGCAACAGAGCCTTCCAAGAGAGATTGCTATGCATCAGTGCTAGCCCCTCCAGCCCATGCCCAGCTGTCACGCCCTTACCCATGTCCTCTGCCTGGGAAAGGCCTTGAGCTGCAAAATGTTGGACACTGAGTGAGTACTCAGGGGATCATCACTGTGGGCTTTCCTGATTTCTTACTCTTCTCTAAGCATCTGTTTTTGATCTTTCCCCCACCTCACTGTAAATAGATGTTAGTGCTCTGAACATTTGCTCATATGCTTCTTGATCCGCAACAAGGAGCGAGAGAGCAGGAGTTTGATGATGACCCTGGAAGGCAGGTCCTGGGACCTGGAATAGGTCTACATCCCCTCCCAGTGAGGATGAGATGGGGAGAGGGGTGCCCAAAGTCTCAGGGACAGGGCTATGGGGATGCCAGCTCGAGGGTCAGCAAAAATTTGCTACTAGTCCTGAAAACTAAATGGCACTACAGTTGTAGATGGAGTATACATACACATATGGGCAGATACCTTGGCTCTAGAAACTGCAACCAAAGAAAATGCCACCCGAGCCACCCCAGGCAGGAAACTGGCTATTGGCTTCAGCAGTCATATGAGAGGTAATGAATGTGTGTCCACCTCACAGCTCTGCCTCCTTCTGCTTTAAGCACAAAATAAAAACCATAGGTATGTAGATGGCCAACCCATTGAGAAATTACTTCTGTTACCTAATGACTAGAAAAAGACCTTACAATGCTAGAAACCTCTGCTCCAATTTCTGCTTCACCAAACACTTCTTTATCCAAACAGAACAACTCTAAGAAAAAGAAAAGGTCATGGAATACACCACATCTCTAAGACAAACCTCTGGCAGCACAAGTGTAAAGTTCGTGCTTCAGATCAATCTCAGCAGATGGGGTCTTGGGCTGCACCTGAACAGTGTGACCAGCAAGCCACCAACTCTTCCACAACCACATTTGGGGTGGGAGCAGAAGCTTCCTCTGGGACCTGAGAGTTGCCAAACATTTTATTATAGACCATACCAGTGTTTTGTGACTCTTTCTTAGAGAAGAAAAAACTCTAGGAGGCTCCCTTGAGAAAGAGATTTTTTACAAGAATTTGCCTACTTGTCTTTGCTGATACTATTGACCGTATTGGCTTTCACCCATACAAACACAAATTCTTTCTCTCAAACTGGCATTTGCCTTCCATGTTTTATTGGTTCAATGAGCCACAAGTTGGAAGCGAGTTTTCTGTGCACGGCAGGACTATGGATGGGCAGAGGCCCAGCTGTTGACAGAGTTAAGAGATCCACAGACATGTTTGGTCCTAGTATTTTTAGTTCATCATAAAAGTTACAGCTGTGTGTTTCCATTCCCTATTATAAAAATGCATCTCTTATAATCATCTTCCTACAGAAGGAAATATAGGAAATTTATTTTGCTTTTAAGATAAAATTCTAAATATTACATGTATTCAGCAAAAAATTGCAAAAGGGTTCTTTGGCAGTTTAAAATGAAGTACCGTAACAGTTAAAAAACGAATTTTATTGGATATGTTTAGCTGTTGGATAAATGAGAGAAATAATAATGATGACTGTTTTTCATTCCACACATTCAGTAAATTGAGCTTATATGATAACTTTCATAGGATAAATGTTAGTTTAAATTATCTGCATTTGACCTTTAAGCTAGTATTAAAATGCTAAACCAATTTATGCTGTTAAAATGCATTGAACAAATTATATGACAATAACTCTTATACAATGTGAAGCAATTTTGATGATCTTTAAAGATAGTGGATGGTATTTATGATAACAGCTCTAAGCGCCTTTATATCACAGCTGTGGTGAGGCTTAATGTGGCAGGAACTGTCAGACTGGATCAATACATGCTTTTCAGGCTTCTTTTGGTGCCATAATCCAGCCCCTGCAAGAAGTGACCTCATGAGCTGCCTAAGCTCTTGTTGTTCTTGTTCTGTTTTGTTAATTGAAGAATATCAAGGCTTATGAAAATGACAAAGCTGAGCAAAAGCTAATTATGAAAGAAAAACAATAAAGCCAGGGGTGAGTCTAGGTCAGCTTTCAGTGGGAGTCCAGAGTCTACTATATTTTTTCTGCCATCCGTCTGCTGGTGTTTCAGAGAAGAAACTAACATTTCTTGCATCCTAAATTAGTGAAGAAAATCAAGCATTTTATTTTTTCCAGAGAAGCCTTTGTTGTTTTAAAAAGAAAGCTATCGGCTCTCTAAAAGGAAGCTGTAGGTGACAGCAAACAAGCTGCAGACAAATAAACCACTTGTCTTTCCTGTTTATTTCTCTTTCCTTTTACCTGTGTTCCCTTTAACAGCCAGCTCTCCTGCTGCCTTCCACAGCCAGGCACAAGGGCTGTGGGATTGGGTCCTTCAGCAACTTGAAGGCAATAGCACCTTGACTTACTCAAGGGCTACAACGATAACAAAAAGAAAATCTTCTACTATGAAGGCGGAAACATCCTCAGCAGCGAGAGTGAACAGTGTTAGAAACCTCAAGGGAAAACAAAAACTCACTGTTAAAATGAATTTTTACTTTAATTTAAAAGCCTTTTGTATGGAAGTGCTAGGGCAGACAGCTTAGCACATTCATCTGCTCAGGACTCAGCTGACAGTGAGCAAAAATATAACAGATCCCTAAGCTGGTTTGTAAGAGATTGTCTGATACCTTTACAGAGTCATCAAGTGACAGATGCAAATAATTAGTTGCACCTTTTCTTACGTATTTTAGTAATATACAATAGATTGCTAGCCATAAAATATCTCTCACCAGGATGCCAGTCCTCATGCAAGGTCTAATACTCCGGGCAGGAATCCTGTCCTTCTCTGGATCTCAGATTCCATTATCGTGGCAATTTCTCTGCCTTTGGGAAAGCTCTTGCTACACCAAAGCCAGATGTATTTCTTATTGGATAATAGCTCCCTTCGCATTTCATAGAAAACATTGTGCTGGGCCCAGCTGTACATCATATATTTGATATGGAGACACTAAATTAAAATATAAATGGACTACGTAAGTGACATGTGGTTGATGTTAATGCTAAAGAAGCCTAAACATGAGACTAAAAATCCAACCTAAACATGTAAAAAATGCCATCTATTTTTCTAGAGGAGGATTTCACACTGGAGGAGTTTACGTGTATGTTTTTAAACACTGGCTGCTAATATTTTCAAACAGTCCATGCAAGTTCATGCAAACATATTCCAGAGTAACCTTTCCAGCAACTAAAGTACTTGGATAAAATGCCACTGTTGAAGTATGAGCATGGCTTCCATTTTCTTACCCTTAAAATGAAGTGTGCAAGTGGAGTTAATTTTTTCCTTAAACACCACAAGCTCACAGGAATGTGCCAGCAGTTAAAGCGTGATGATCTACAAATACAATCAGAAAAAGATCTTAAAAACAAACAGAATGAGGTCCTGTCTAAAAACTGAGAGAAATCTGTGACTGCCTTAAGGATTAAGCAAATAAAACTAACCCGCAAGGGATTTTTGGCCAGAAAGATTGAATATGGATGCATGGGTAAAATTAAAGCAGGTAGCTTAGAACTGAGAGGTGAAACTTGTTTTAAAACTTGTTTAAAACTTACGTCTGTCTTTTTCAAGACATTCTTTGGATTTTGAAGAAGGTTTTTGCAAATGACTGGGTCAGCCACAGGAGCAAGCATTTGAGAATTTTGTCTGTATGTCATTCATCTGGACAGTCTGGGTACATTCATTGGCAGGAGCCCTGGACCTGATGGCTCTGCAGTATTATGAAGGAGACAGGTGAGGTTTATATTAAAGAAAATATAATGGTAAGTAAAAGGATCGGAGGAAAACATGGCAAGGCTACCAAGCCCACCAAGGAAAAACTCATGCAATCACATTGCTGTGCTCTGCCCAGGGATCACAGCCCCTTTGCTTGCAGGATTTTATGGGGCATCCTCAAGCACCCTACGCAGGCAAGCAGCCCCAGGCTGCCCGCGGGCAGGGCAGCGTGTGCATGCAGGTGTGCAGTCCAGCTTTGCAGCTCTCTAGGACCTGCTGAAAAGGGAAACGGGCTTGGTGTTACCTCAAGTGAGTGCTGCAGATCTGAATATCTCCAGGAGAGAGGAGCAGTGCCCAGGGGCCGGTTTGCCCATGCCATCTCTGACTGTGACCCTCACAGCCTTCTCCTGGGATGCAGATGCCAGGTCAACCCAGCTGACACTGAAGCCAGGGCTCCCCGAACCCTCCATTCCTCCAGCTTTGCAGTGGCCAGCCAGCATCAGCCTCCGCATGGTGCAGGGCCGTGATCCTGGCCCATGGGCTGTTTTTTTTCCCCATGTTTTGTGAAGGAGAATAAACTAGGGTTGAGGGCAAATCTGCTCCATCCTGTCTGTCCTGGGGCAAGCCCACCCACACCACTTGCTGAGCAGCACAGCCGCTCAGGGGAAGCAGAGTGGGCTTGTCTGGGTTTTGTGGGTTTTTAGCTTCCGTCTTTTAAGCCAGCTGAGAGAACTGAAAAGGCTGTGTTTGCTGTGGCACACTCTTTGTTCCCCTGTCTCCTCCTCTTCCTTATCCCCACAACACTCCTTGCTGGGGACACATGCCTGGGGAGTCCCCATCAGACACAGGCAGATCTATCTGGGAATTTGGGCCAAAGCTTTAGCCCTGGAGATAATTTGCATCTTTGGGTGAACTCCCACTGCTTTACTGTCTCAGGCTTGCAGGTTAAGAGCAGGCTCAGCCTTTGATTTCCAGCTGCTGCCTCTCCACTGCAATCTGTCTAGGGGAGCATTCCTCCAGATGCCTGAGGAAACCACTGCCTTTTTTTATAAAGGATTAATGTTTAATAGTAATAATGCTGCTTATTAGTAGGATTGGAAGAGTCTATGCATCAATTGAGTCCTTTTTCCCAGGCATTGCCCAAATTCAGAGCTCTTCCAAATAACTCACAGTAACAGTGATGTTTGTTGCCCACTATTCATGGGTTGAAGAGAAATTACTTCCAATCTAAATACATCTTTAATCTAAAAGCAAATATTGCTTCATGAATCCAACACTGATCACATCTTTTTCCAACATGACAGGAACTGAACCCAGACAGACTATTTTTCTGAGCTTATTAAGAAATCCTTTGAAGCTAGTTCTGACCCCTTGGAAAGTTTATGCAGAATAGCCATACTTAAGAAAATCACAGTAGTGTCTGATAAAGAGACACATTTTAATTTCACTCCATTTATCTTTGAGGAAAGAAAGCAATGGACAATATCCCAC
This sequence comes from Merops nubicus, assembly GCF_000691845.1. NCBI lineage: Eukaryota > Metazoa > Chordata > Aves > Coraciiformes > Meropidae > Merops > Merops nubicus. The sequence goes on from NW_008599389.1 coordinate 52,087, forward strand.
AACATGAGACAATGGAAGTGTTGTGAATTGGTAAGTCAAAGCTCTTTTTTTTTTTTTTTTTTTTTTTTTAATGCAACAAATAGCCAAATGCATCAATTAAGGAAGCTCCAGGAAGGAGTAGAAAACAGCATTAAGCAGACAGAGAACACCAGGAGGGAGAGAGAGCAACACGTTAAGGCATCCAAGGAACTGCAGAGAAAAAGAAGTGTCAAATGAAATATACTTAGTGATGTGAAACATACAGTCACCCAACACTGCTTTGCATTTTAAGAACTAGACAATGGCCAAAAAGGAATTTAAGATCATGTAAAATGAAATGAAATTTACGAAGAACAGGAACTTCTGAAGCATGAAAAAGGAGTCTGCAAAAGAGAGCTCAACATGCACGTATATATTGAGTACATTGGGTTGCTTGATTTTTATTTCTTGGTGTACACAAACACCAAAAATTTAATCTTGCTTTCCATGACAAATCCTGGGCCCTGATTTGTTGCACATTTCAATCAATAGGACCACTCCAAACTATGACACTGATAGTATAACTAGAACCCATCCAGATTTGAAGGATTTTTTTTTCCTTTGTAGTCATCAAAAATAGGATATAGTATGGTCAAAGATTTTAATATAGTCATAGTAATTTTTAGATCTTTTTTTTTGAAGCTAAGGTCTATGCACAGAGTTACAGCAAAAGCTTTTCTAGTCATCTGTATGCACTTGGTTATTGTCTAGCTAACCAGAACACCAGCCAAGCCTCTCTGAGCAGACTTTGCTGTCTTTGGCTGCTACATACATTCGTCCTCTCACAGGTTATCTAAGCTCCCTCTGCAGTCGGTGAAATCACCTGCAGAGGACGATTCTTTCAGCATCTTCTAGACACTTTTTTATGGTCCACTGACTATGAAGAGAGCCTAAATGGCTATCATAGGTCTGACACCTAAGTTTTCCAAATCAATGGCTAAGCAAGACAAAGCCCTCCCTTGCTGTAAGGACCTATTTGAACACGGATAAGAGCAGATGAGGGTTAGTAGTGTGGAAGGGGAAAATGCAGACACTGCACACATGCATATATACTGCAGATTTTTTTTGTAATTATTTTCATGGGAAATACAACCATGAGAAAGTCATGTTCCTCTCAAATATGCCTTCAACTTCTTTTGCCCTTATCCCTTTGGGGATTTTTTTTCAGGGAAGTAACAAAAGTGGATAGCACATAATTTTTCTATGACAGGTAAAGAAAATGAGGCTTTGTCCAGTTGAATTTGCACCGGTTTTCTGCCTGTGGAGCCCTGCTGATGTCAGTACCACTTGGCCTGCTTATAAGCCACAGAACTAGGTTTTAAAAGTTTATGCCTCCCACATATACTTTCATACAAGAATATTTTTCTTCATGGTCTTTAAGGTTGTGTTTGTGCTTAGAGCTTCTTTAACAGCAAATTATAAGGGCAGCAGCCAACTGTAGAAGAGGAGAAAGCTGGTTATTGTTTTGTGTCTCTTAGCCTCTTTCACATACACAAAAGCAGGAGGATGGAGCATTATTCAGAGCTGGTTATTACAAGGTAAATGTTTACAAGTAAAGATCTACCAAGACAAAGTGAGTGCATTTGTAAACTGCTCATGGCTATACCACAAATAATGCACTTGCCTTTTACACAAGTAACCCTTCATAGTGCATTTGTTCACCATGTCTCATGGGAGCAATAACACTGTGAGCCATACCTTTTCATGACTTTATTATTGGTAATCTTTGTTAGCCTGTCTCTCTTCATCCACAATGTCAAAGTTACAATGTGCACAAAGCTGCCAGGCTCCCAAGTCACACCTGGCCCTCAGAACATATCACACCTATGTGCTCGTATTTAAACTGGCTTCTTGTCACAATTTCGCCTGGACTTTCAAAAGGTTCCTTCCGACCTATGAAGCTTAGCACAGAGTCACCATTTCTGTGCAACAAACCATTTCTGCCTTTCTGCCTCGTTTGCTCTTTAACAGTAAGTATCTGGCAAAGGTCGCCTAGGGTCAAATTTTCCCCAATTACGTTATAAGCTAGAACCTCCCTTTTCTTCAAAATTTTAGAAATGAGAGTAAGGAGAGACCTTCAAAATCTGTTTGTAGGTTCAGGTGCAAATTGTGTAAGTTACTTTTCTAAAATCACAGACTCTGACCTCCAAATTAAAATTTGCAGCCTGGGATAAATTCATAGGACCTAAAACCTGCAGCTTTGGACCTGAAGTTTGGGACTGCTACAAATATCTTGTTTAGACATATTAGCAGAATTCAAAAGTCTGTGTAAATGTAGTCAAGATCTCTCTGGATAAATGTAGCCACGTGAGATTGTTCAGTGTTGGGGCTAGGGAGACATCTTTTCAATAAAATATAACCGATGTATATCTTTCACCACACTTGGGTAAAATTGGTTTTAAAAAAAAAAATTAAATTGCAAAATATGTTTTTCCCCCACTGAACAGTCTTCAAAAAGTAGTTGTTAATATTTGTATCAGTATTTTCCAGTGTGTTTGCTGAATAGAGTGAATTTAGGTTGTACATATTTGAATTTTTTCTGTGCCTTGATAACATCAGGCAATTGTTCTGCATGTGGGGATTTTCCATGGAAGCAATTATTTCTTCAAGGGAATCTATGATTTCTTCAAGACCAGGAATAGGAATGGAAATATTCTGCTGTGTTAATATCTGTACCCCAGTGTGAGAGAAGGCAGAATTTGGGAACATAGTGGAAAAACAGCCACAGTCTGTCTCTTATTTTTCTGTGTGAAGATCACAATGCCATGAGAGGCAGCTTGTGGACACTGAACAATTCTGCCTTCCTGAAATACCTCGTGAGGGTTTGGGGTTTGCTGGGTTTCCTTTTTCTGAATCAGAATAGAAGAGAGCTGGAAACACCAAGAAACAAGTTGCAGGATTTGACCTCCAGAAATGTCTTTTCTTGCTGTTTTCTGTGTTGCCCGTTCCCAGCCAGGCAGGAGGACATTGCAACAGTCTGGCTTGCCAGGCTGCATGTAGTTAACTGTCACATTTTGCAGACCAAGGAGGGCTGAACTAGGGAATCACAGAGTGGTCTGGTAATTTCTAACTGTGGCCACTGATCACTTTGAGAGCATCCTGGCCTGGTTCTTGCACTGGTCCATAGAACTGGGGGACCAGAGGATGCCTCCACCTGGTCAGAGCTTCCTGGCGCCCCAGAAGCAAAAGCTCTACCTGGTTCCCCAACAGAAATTGAACAGCTCTAAGGTTTTATCTCGATCAACCATACGCATCAGCTAAGCCTATTACACAAATTGTAACTTCAAGCACCTGGCTAAGTCCCTTGCTACAGGATCAGACCCCAATACATGGGCTCCCATATTGCTTTGCTGTAACAGCAGGATTTGCCAACTACTTTTGAGCAAAGGCTGGAGAAGAGGTGAAGGGGAGGAGGGGGAATAAAAGAAAAACACTCCTACAAAAAAGCAGATTCATTTGAACCAAAGTCAAGAACTTCAAATTTCAAAGGTGACAAGAACACGGCATGACTGGTCTGTCATTATCATGGTAGACAGAAACCACATGTTTCTCTGGGGTCTGAGATTGCTGCTCTGCTCATTCTTCTGGCTCTGAACTAACAACAAAAAAAATCAAGGGAAGACAAGATCACAAATTTTCCTCCCTCACTAGATCTAAGCCCATTTAGTGGAGGAACATGTTGTTTTGCTAACTTGAAGCTCTTGAAGATCATTGTAATCTGCCGGGCTAGGTTTCCAACCATTAAGAAAATTGTGTAGAGAAATAGTCAGGCACTCAATAGTTTATACATTTCATCCACAAAAGAAGTCATATTTTTTAAACTTAAGATTTACAGCTGTACATCACAACTTTAACAATGTTGTGTAATACAGACACCTGTAACTCTCATTGTCCCTGGAAAAGCAGGTGCACTGTTGTGGAAATGAACTGTGAGGAGAAAGCGTAGGACAGGCATGATTTTTGCCTTCTCTTTGCCTCACAGCTTTCTGAAGAAGTCACTGAAAACTTTCTTCACTTCTTCACTTTCTGTGAAGTGGCATGAAAGCCATCTCTCTGATAAGGAAAGTTATAGCATTCCCCTGAAGTCAATAGAAATATGTGAACAGGGCCTGAGAAGGTTTGCTTGATTTTAAAACTACATATGAAAAAAGTTGGTTGTTTATTGATCATGGAGACTGCTCGTGTTGATACAATTTAAATAAAATGGTGAATACAGGATGGTGAATCAAATAATTTCCCATTCCTGGAAAGATCAAAGTCCTACCACGCAGTACATGCAAGATACTTAAATGACCAAGAAGATGACTCTCCTTTCAAAAAAAAAAAAAAAAAAAGACTTAGACTATGTAAACAGAGCTTGTAGTAGCTTAAATGTCATCTGGTTTTGCAGTTTAAACATGTTCTGCTCAATTTCCTACACTAAAGATAGTTTATGAGCCTTATCCCACGACGTATGGTCATCATCCAGTACACTTCATGACAGTGGATACCTGGCAGGGTGTGCGCCTACCATTGGAGATACCCAGCTGATTTCTTTGATCTTCACTTTTTGTGTTCAGGCCATGTCCTTTGGAGGGCAGATTTGTGTTACTGTACACCTATATCTGTTTTTGATTTGAGTTAGACTGCGTTGCTTTATGGAAAGGGATTATTTTTCAAAGTTTCATAGGCCCCCAGGACATCTCAGTTCGTGGAGGAAAGGAATATCCCCCTCTCACTGCTTTCCAAATAAGTTCCCACTCAAGCCATTTTTTTCTCAGTTGTAATTCATTACTGGGGCCCTCTGTGCACGTTGCATCCTTTTAACAGCTCCATCTCATAAGGTTACTGCAAAAAACACACTACCCCTAAAAGGCCCCCTCCTCTTTATATGGCATGAATTACTGCTAAGGAGGTCATGGAGGGAAAAAAAAAGAGAAGATGGATAGGAGGCATTTTGCTACTCTAAGGAAGTAGCTCATGAAGAAAATGCTTTTCTCCACTGCTTGGGATGACTAGGGAGCCTGGTGGACCCTGGTTTGTTGACACTCATGTGAACACGGTAATCCCTGAGGGCTGGTTGTGCTTCTTAATTCATCCTGCGATAAATTTGCTACCGATGGTGCAGATTTTGTCCTTCCCTTCCCACTGCCCTCAACAAAGCATGGAAAACTACTCAATTAATTGCCTAGCGGTCGCAGGGGCTGCCTGGCAAGGGGGTACTGCCCTTCTGCGCCAAACGAAGGATATAAATTCTTCCCTGTGAGCAGAGCGCGCTACAGCTGTGTGCTGTGAGGCAGGGAAGTGCATGCATGCATGTAATAGGCAGCTGATCATTCCCATGACAGCTGCTGGGGGCAGCGGGAGAAGGTGCGCCCACCGCCCG
>NW_008599390.1:0-28623 GCF_000691845.1 Merops nubicus
TCCGGGGGGCGGCTCCGCCGGCCGGTCCATGTGCCCCTTGACATCTTCCTGGAGGAGATCCGCTTCTACCAGCTAGGGCAGGAGGCCATCGAGACCTTCCGGGAGGACGAGGGCTTCATTCAAGAGGAGGAGAAGCCCCTGCCCCAGCACCACTTCCAGCGCCAGGTCTGGCTGCTCTTTGAGTACCCCGAGAGCTCTGGGCCGGCCCGGGCCATCGCCATCGTCTCCGTGCTGGTCATCCTCATCTCCATTGTCATCTTCTGTTTGGAGACCCTGCCTGAGTTTCGCCAGGAGCCCAAGGGCACCCAGACGGGCTTCGGGGAGGCGGCACCGCCGGGAGATGAGGCGCTTCTGCTGCCGCCTCTGCCGCCGCCGAGCGGGACTCCGCCACCCCTGCATCCTGCTGCTGGCGCTGGCCCCTTCTTCACAGACCCCTTCTTCCTCATCGAGACTCTGTGCATCATCTGGTTCTCCTTTGAGCTCCTCGTCCGCTTCTTCGCCTGCCCCAGCAAGCCCGAGTTTTCCCGCAACATCATGAACATCATTGACATCGTGGCCATCATCCCCTACTTCATCACCCTGGGCACTGAGCTGGCCCAGCAGCAGCAGCAGAAGCAGCAGCCAGGTGGTGGCAGCAACAATGGTGGCCAGCAACAAGCCATGTCTCTGGCCATCCTCAGGGTCATCCGCCTGGTCAGAGTCTTCAGGATCTTCAAGCTCTCAAGGCACTCCAAGGGGCTGCAGATCTTGGGGAAGACTCTCCAGGCCAGCATGAGGGAGCTGGGCCTCCTCATCTTCTTCCTTTTCATCGGGGTGATCCTCTTCTCCAGTGCTGTCTACTTCGCAGAGACCGATGACCCTGACTCCCTGTTCACCAGCATCCCTGATGCTTTTTGGTGGGCAGTGGTCTCCATGACTACCGTGGGCTATGGGGACATGTATCCCATGACAATTGGTGGCAAGATTGTGGGTTCCTTGTGCGCCATCGCGGGTGTGCTGACCATTGCCCTGCCTGTCCCTGTCATCGTGTCCAACTTCAACTACTTCTACCACCGAGAGACTGATCATGAAGAGCAGTGCCAGTACACCCACGTCACCTGTGGCCAGCAGCAGTCACCTTTCTCTGAGCCCAAGAAGGGGGATAGTAATCAGTCTCTCAGCAAATCTGAATTCCTGGAGGCAGAAGACCTAGAGTCCATGAAATACTCCAACTTCATTCCTCCCAACAGCCAGAGTTACAAAGAGAAGAAAATGCTGACAGAGGTGTGATGGGTTTTATTATCCTGGGTCCTGACACGGAGCTGCAAGCTGCTGCACAGCCGTCTTCCTACTAGCAGCTGGATCTATTCAGCATTTACATGCCAGACTGTGAATTGTGATACCGTAAACAGAATGATTGTGATAATGGGCTCTTCTGTCCTGATTTGCTGTTTCTCGTTGCTGTGTGCAGCCAGAAATGTTCTTGCTTTCTTCCGTGGAGTGCTAGCTGTCATCCCCCACTCCCTCGTGAATTTCTTTCTCTGTATTGAAGACTGCTCTAAGCCAATATTTACTCTGAAACCTAGCCTCTCTACTCCACTAGCAGAGAAGCCCTTGCCGCTACTTCAGCTGAAGGATTCAGCAGGGAGTAAACAGTTAAAGGGGCTACAAACATCTGGCTCAAGCTGTGCTCTTAGTTCCTATGCCAGCACAGTGCCCTTGGCTGTGGGATCAGTCACGCCTGCCATGCCATTGCCTTTGAATAATGGAAACGCTGTAGCCAGCATCACAGTGAGTCCTGCAGCTGTAGGGGAAAGTCAGCAAGCGGATGCCTGCTTTCTTTGCAGCCCTTGGCATGCTAACGATCCCCTTGATTTGTGTTTCGGAACAGGCACATAGGTCTAAAAGCTCTTTGCTACTTTAAAAGAACCAGGCTTATAGAAATCAACAGGCTTGGTGAAGATTCTTTGTCTTTTGGGCTTATGTCAGCCTTATTTATGCCAGTGCCCTGATGTTAATTGGCTTTTATAGTACCAACTTCATCTTCATAGTGGTAAGTGCCTTCTGATGGGAGGCATATTTGAGTCAATTCGTTTGCTATCTCTGCAGTTTATCTCCACACAATAGCCTTTAATGAGATGTGCTTTGTGCTTCAGATATCCAATTCTGGACTGAGGCATGTGAGATCAGTTGACTGTCTCTGTGTTTTCACTCAAGTGTTTGTATAGCTGAGGGAAGTTTGCATGTTGGTATTTTGTCGACATTGCTGAAAAACCTTGACCACAGACAGCTGCACTTGGGCTGTCTGAAGATTGCACTGATTTAGCAGGTCACAAGCATAAATTGCCCCAGGGTAAATGTGTCAACATTTGAGATTTAGACTGGCACAGATACAAACTTCCCTAAGCCATCTGCACAAACCCAGCAGCATACCCCAGACTCTTCAAATGAGGGAAGAAACAGCTCGTTTTGAAGAAATACTTTTGCTGTACTGCTGGTCTAGACACTTCTTGGTATTTCATGGATAGAAGGCACAGCAGTTCCTTTTGAGTGCTCTAGGTTTTATGAGAGCAACTTATGCTAGCAATGCAAAATGCATAGCTTGGCCTGAAGTGCTGGGTTTGCCAAGGATCCAGAGATTTGCATTTTAAGCTGCAGGTTTCGCTTCTTAGATACATATATTTATTTATTTATTTTTAAATCAGCTCTGCCTTACGTTTAACATTAAATATTTCAAATGCTGCCAGTGGGTGAGAAGGGGAAATGGATGCTTTCAGATTCTATTGGCAAATTTTCCTGCAAGGAAAAGTCTTTGTTGTTTTAAATCTAAGTGTGTATTCTGCATTCACATGTGTGCATGTGTATGAAAGCAGAGGCAGCCATTAATGCCTTGCATCATGCTGTATGATATGCATATTAGAATGTACTACATATTGCATGTGACACATGTAATACATAAACCAGACGTAGCAACAAGATGCAAAGTGTATAGAATACATTTTATGTATAGATTATAATTTTCAACCATAAGGCTAAGAACACTAAAGGCGTACAGTTTAATAGAGTTAGAACAGGTTGTGAGATGGGGTCTGCTCGTGTCTTCGTTACCCTGCTTGTTTCTCATTGTCTTGAGATCTGGCTCCGTGCCTACAGTGCTTTTATTGTGGCCTCTCCTCATCTGGGCCCTGATTGTACAGTAGAATTTGTTTGTGTAAATCCTAACTGCTGCATTTCTCCAGAGTCCTGTTGTCAAAGGTTTTTAATGTGTAGGGATCTCCCTCGGGGTCAGCACACAACCATTATATTAAACCCTTTGCTCTTTCTCTCTGAAATTAAGTAGCACAATGCCACTTGTCTCAGGTACTGCAGGTCAGTCTGGGAGACACAAGTATGATATGGTGAGGGCTCTAGAGCTGCGAGGCGTTTGCCTGAGCACATAGGTGCCTAATTTCTCTTTGGTTCATTGTGACTGAGGCAAATGTCTGTGAAGGTCTGGCCCCTGGGAGCTGTTCTGCAGCCCTTGAAGCTTGTAACCAACCGGTGGGTAAGTAATCCTGGTGAATGAATGAGACTGAGGGAGGATCAGCACAGTGGCATCTCAGTTGATTTTGTCTAAAAAGTTGTCTTGGTCATTGAGTTAACTCAGTAAAAAGCTGCTGTTGTTCTTAGCTGTGTTTTAGGGTCACTATAATGACCTGTTTTCTGTGAGTGTGAGAGAGTGACTTTTCTTCAAATTTTGCTTTAGCAGATGCACTAGGAACTAGCAAGAGAACCTGCTATTTCAGAGGGGTGTTTCAAGGCTGCTGCTGTTGCCTAGCAGAATGCCCATGTTTGGGGTTATTTTTTGCCTGACTGTACCAGCTGATCAAAGTTTCCCCAAAGTAAGATATAAAAAACTCAGGTTAAGCACAAGTTCAGGAGGAGGCATGAGGCACACTGCGTCTACGTCAGAAAATTCCCGTGCTTCTGTCTCCCCTTGGGCCTGACCCCGTGGCCCCTGCCAGGCAGGAGCCCTTCCTGCTCAGAACAGGTTGTTCTCCCAACCAGCGTGACCAACAGCTGGGCTTGGAGTCTGACAGAAAATAAGATGTGAGACAAGTTGCTGGTAGCATAATCTGAGCGTGTCTTGTAGAGATGCTCTTGTGAAGAGGTTCCCTGCTCTGGGTGAAATTCAGCAGTGTTTCTGGCTGGAGCATTGTCTGCACACAGACTCCTGTGTGCATGCACATGCGGGCACAAAACACGGGTGTGAAGGAATTTTGTTGCAAACAGCTTTGTGGAGTTTTTACAATCCACATCTTTCAGTTCTGAAAAGAAAGTGCAAATGAGAGCGTGTAAAACAGGAGTGGTGTGTGCTCCCTGGGTTTTCTGTGTGAGATCTAAGAGCAATATAAAAGCCAACAGGAGTTTGGAAACTGTAACTTGGGGACCTAAGGATGTAAATACTTCTCTAAGCATCTCCTGAAAAGCATGGCAGTGAAGTACCAGTCATCAATAATGCTATATATTATAGAACTTCTGAAATTTGATATTTTTACTAAGGAGCCTTCGGAATTTGTTCAAGTGACTGAAGTGACATAGTGGCACCCATGCCATTGACTTTATGGAGGACTCCTGTCGCCAATTCAAGATGCTTTCAGAAATCTTACCTCAGATTCTCAGCTCTTAGCACTCACTCCTGGACATTTGAAATACAAATCTGTCTGACTAGCTATTTCCTTCTAAAGGCAGAGCACATCCTCGTGAAGCAAAGTAGGCACCTCCAGGGACTTGTTTCCATAACAACCTCCCAGACGGTTTCTCTCTACCCTGTGACTTTGGCTACAAGCAAAAGCACTCATTGAATATTTTGAGTTCTCAGATATTAGTCCCTTATCTTTACAGCTGTTTTCCTTGCTTACTGAAGATGATCCCATCACCTTATATCAGGTACAACTGTCCTGCCCCACTCCAGTTAGCCAGTTTTTGTCATTTGAAAGCGGCGAGAGAAAAACAGGAGATGAGAAGGGATGTGTGAAGGACAATCTGAGCACCCACCGTCAAGAAGCTGAGGGGCAACTGGCCTATCAATGTAGAGTCACATGGGTGCCTGGTGACAAGGAATACAAGCTAAAGTATCACATTAAATAACCCCCAAAACCCTCCTCTTTCTGCAGTCTCACTAGGAAATATTCTGCTGTGGAAGACTATTGCTCCTTCCTGAACCCTTGGCTGTTCTGTGCAGTCAGTTCCCCAGATAATTTTCCCACAGGATGTTTTGCACCAGAGTGGGACAGGGCAGAAATCATCTTGTTGGACGTGGGGAAGGAGGAAGAGGACGAATTTTACTGAGGACATCTTTTTTTTTTATACAGAACTCATCAACCACTTGAAAGACTGTAAGCATGAAAGGCATGATGAGCTGGTTTGTGATATTTCAAAGTCTGCATTACAGGTGGATTCCTGCACTTGCCTCCAAGATGCAATCTTAATCTACTCCTGTTTGGAAAATGTTGCAATTTGGAATTTCTGAGAAGTTTTCTGGTTTGGCCTGTTCCTTTTGATCCAGCTTTCATGGATAAGATTTCACTGCTACAGCAGCTGTGAAGTGAAGGTGGCTGGATTTGGTGTTCTCTCCTAGGCCCTCTCATTCAGCACACAGACATCCCTATGGAGATAAAGAAGAATGAGTATAAAGGAAATTCAGTGCAGCAAGAGACAGGGTGAGGACTGAAGTGATAGAAGAAGAGCATCAACCCTCAAAGCAAAGGAACAGACAGCTCCAGCATCTGCTGTTGTAGCAGAACTAGGTAAGGTTTCTTTTTCTTCTGTGAAATTAACGACTTAAGAGTTTCTTGCAATTAATGAGGAAGGATTTCCTAATTAAGATTTGCAGCCTAAAGGGAGAATTTGGTTCTAAGTGAAGAAAGAAAGATAATTATAAACTACAAAAATACAGTATGAGCCAGATACTCACCATCTGCTGATTCAAGCTGGCAAAACTCCATTTAATACAACTACCTGGGTTTATATTGGGCTCCAACTTCAATCATCTGCATCAAGTCAAAACATATGTACTGTTTGTTAAAATGCTTATTTTTCTTTGTTCTTTTCTTGAGGTCCTGTTTTCACCAGGGAAAGATCTGCAGATTACAGCAGGAGTTAAGCCTAGCTTTCCCAAAAGCTTTCATCTGACTTGAGTACAAGTAAGTCTACCCAACTCAGCAAGATCAAGCTTCTCTTTAAGATTATATTGACAAAAATAAGAGCTGCAACATTTTACTTATTTTTTTTTCCCCTGTGTGGTGGAAATGTGCCGACAAATTCATAGTGAAGTTTAAGGCTAAATGAGATTCTGCCCTCAGCTGCAGCCCTGTAAGCACAAGATAGCTCTATTTATATTGCTGTAACTGAAAACAGACCCTGAGCTTTTCATCTTTGCTCTTGGGTGCTCGCACTTGAGACAAATCCTATTTTGAAGACATTTGTACCCATATTATCAGCAGGCTCACAGTCAAATCCTTGACTCTCAGTCATCTGCTTTACACAGAAAGTTGAGGAGGGGAGCAGGTGCTTGCAGGATGCAAAGACTTAATCCTCTGATAAAATGAACCAGTGAATGCTGAGTGTCCTTAGATGCCACTCAAGACACTTGGTGATGAAATTGCCTGCCAGGTACAAGAAGGGCCTCTTCAGGGTCAGGTCCTAAGTAAGGCAGGACCCTAGCTGGGTAGACTATGAGTCCAGGGAGTCAGCCTCCCCACCCCCAAGTGTTCAAGGCCAGGTTGGATGGGGCTTAGAAGAACCTGATGTAGTTGAAGGTATCCCTGCCCATTGCAGGGGGGTTGGAATTAGATATTTAATGTCCAACCCAAACCATTCTGTGATAAAACCAGAAGAATGTTTTGGGGGAAAGCAGACGGGTGCTGAGGAACATTGATTTCCAGCAGAGCTTATGCTGCTAGTACATGTTAATTCTATATGTCTGGCCTAAATGGCAAAGTTTTCACTTGCTGAAGGGAAGTTTGTTTGGGGCTTGCTGGCCAGCACAAGAGCTTGAATATCAGAGCATAATTTTACACTTTGGGAAATACAAAACTGTGATCAGTGTGGGTTTTACTTTCCTAAAGCATAAACATTAATTGATAAACACTCACCAAAGGAAATATCCACATTCTTTGTAGTGCAGATTAAGAGGGGCTGAAGCAATTGATTGAACTTTCCTGTGTACAACTTTTTCTTAGCAAAAGAAAGGAAAGGATTTACAGGAGAAAGGGTACTCATCAACTTCCATGGTTACCCCAAAACACTGAAGTAATGTCACCTATTCATTAGAGACAAGATCATGGGAAACCTTTATCTTCATACAAAATACCATTGGAAGTTCAGTAAGTCCTTCTTTGACTTCACTTTCACTAAATGAATATAAAGATATTTACTCAGTGCAGTAAAATTTTGGAAGACCCTTAGTCTAATCTGCTATAGATCACAAGTTTGTCAGTTAAATTACCCAATTTATCAACTGAATTACCACGTTTAATTGGGATTTTAACCATATTTTGTTTAAAGAAAACAAGAGTCTCGATTCTGCTCTCCACCTAAGGTTAGATAAAAGTATCCTTAAGGATATGAATGATGTGATTCCTGATTTAAGTAAGTGTATGGTGGGTTGACCCTTGATAGATGCCAGGTGTTCACCAAAACTGCTCTATCACTCCCCCTTCCTCAGCTGGACAGAGGAGAGAAATAAGTATAACAAAAAGCATGTGGATAGAGTTAAGGACAGGGAGAGATCATTCACCAGTTGCCATCAAGGGCAAAACAGACTCAGCTTGGGTGAGAATTTAATATATTACAAATAAAATCAGAGTAGGATAATGAGAAATAAACCCAAATCTTAAAAACACCTTCCCCCCACCCCTCCCATCTTCCTAGGCTTAACTTTACTCCTGATTTTTCTCTACCTAGAGTGGCACAAGGGGATGGGGAATGGGGGTTGCGGACACTTCATCACATCTTGTCTTCCCCTTCCTCCTCAGGGAGAGGACTCTCACACTCTTCCCCTGCTCTAGTGTGAGGTCCCTCCCATGGGAGACACTCCTCCATGAACTTCAACATGAGTCTGTCCCACGGGCTGGAGATCTGCACAAACTGCTCCAGCATGAGTCCCTTCCATGGGGTGTGGTCCTTCAGGAAAACACTGCTCCAGCTTGAATCCCCCATGTGGTCACACGTCCTGCCAGCAAAACTACCCCAGTGGGAGCTCCTCTCTCCATGGCACCACAGCTCCTGCCAGGAGCCTGCCTTAGCACAGGCTTCCCATGGGGACACAGCCTCCTTTGGGCATCCACCTGCTCCCGTGTGGGGTCCTCCACAGCCTGCAGGTAGAAAGCTGCTCCACTGTTAACATCCATGGGCTACAGGGGGCTGTTTCTGTCACGTTCTTCCTTCTCTCTCCTGGCTGCTGCTGTTGTGCAGGAGCTCTTTCACCTTCTTAAACATGTTACCAAAGCTCCACTATGAGTGATGGGCTCATCCTTGGCCAGTGGTGGGATCTGTCTCAGAGCTGGCTTGCATAGGCTCTAATATGCAGGGGAAGCTTCTAGAATCCTCTCACAGAAGCTGTTCCTGTAGCCCCTTCTCTACCAAAACCTTGCCATGCAAACCCAATATTGTGAGAGAAGAATCAGGCTGGAAGAGGAGGGCTATAAATGCAGATGTCTAGAATAGATCTCTTCAGATGTTGTAGATACATTTGGTTCATTCACCTAAAAGGTTGTATAGAATTTTACAGCAACAGAAGATTTAGCTTTTAAGAGTAAGTATTGGTTTATTCTCTTACATTCTCTGGAGAGAAGTTAAATTGTATTTTACAAGAAAACTGGAACATTGCTATCTCCTTTTGCTGCTTGTTGATGCATCTGTTGTTTTCAATTAGCTTGATGGCATCCACTTTCAGGAAGCAGATGCTGCCCTCTTTTACACTGGTGCAATTCTGGTATAACTCCACTGACGTCAGTGAAGTGACTCCAAATTTATCTCTGGTGAAAGCAGAATTGGACCACAGTCTTTTTGATTGCTTATCTGCTGTGGTGCTCTCAGGAGCATGCACCATTACCATGGGAAGGTGAGTGCCTCTCTGCTCTGCCATGCTTTTTTGTGTCCTTGAGACACACGTTCCTGGCTGGAGCAGAAGTCAGACTGGTGTGGGGTGTGCATGGTCACCAGATTCCCTGTGTTGAACAGAGCAGTTGCTGGTCCTAAATTCTTGGCCACTTTCTTCCCATTCCAATTTCCATCAGCTTCCTCTTGCTTCAGTATGTTTTCCAAGGAGTCAGAGTTTTTTAAGCTAGAGAAACCTCACTGTAGAAATGCAATTAATATCTCAAATAGTATACTAACAGAAGGGCAGCAGAGGTAGACATGGAGACAAACTCTAGCCCTCCTACTGTTTTTTGCTGTGATGGCTATGTGAAAATCGTGGCAGTCCTGGCAGGTTGGCCATACATCTGCTGTCTCCATTTTCAGGCAATACTAAGTTTAAGCAAATTGGGCAATTTCTTTCCTGCTCCAGCTCTGTTGACCTCAATCATGCTTCCCATGAAATTGGACAAAAAAACTTCATATAAAAGCCATTATCATGCTGTATGGGAAAATACCACTTGAGAAGGGGCAGATGAGGGTGAACAGAAGAAATCGAGTCAGTAAAGAACAAAACAAATAAGCAGTGTGAGACAGAAGGTTGGTTCTTAAAGGAGTTCCTCAAGGATTAGGCCTGGGATTGTTTAAAGTATTAGCAGTACAGCTGAGACTGTTACATTCAGCAATGAAGCAGCCTAAGCATCCTCATTAAGACTGTGGACTGATTAATAGCCTTAAGAAATGGAAAGATATTAAATAGCACAGAAATTAAAGTTGTGATAGGGACTTTGGTGGCAAGGCTATCCGTTGGGGAAGACAGACAAAAAGAAAGATTGGGGGAGCAAAAATCAGCTGGAGTGCCAGTGTCACTTACTGAGCTACAAGGGTAATGCAGCCATGAAAACTGTGGGTGCAAGTCTTTGGAAGTCTCAGAAGGAGCACGTTCAGTACCACCTGGGAAATGTTAATTCTGTAAGGCCTCGCCTGGGATGCTGTGTGCATTTTTGGTGACCTAAATTTGGTCAGGAAGGATACACGGAAGAACAGGAAGAATGATCAGGTAAATGGAAACTGTTTTGGAAGAGATAGCTGGAAGAACCTGACTTTCCTAGACCAGCCCAAGATGGACAAGACCTATAGTTGAAAGGGGCAGAGTAGTCAAAAGTGGTAAGAGCTATTTAAACTAAAAGATGCTTGAACAAGAGAGCATAAACTAGCTATGAATACATTTACTCTGGAAAGAAGAAGGTGATTTCTAACATAATAGTCAAAGGAAGAGAAATTAAAGCTTCTTCCAGGCTGAATAAGAGAAATGAGGGGGGAAAAATATTTTTTTTTCAGATAGACTTTGTTAACTTTATGAAAGGGATAATATGGAAGTAGTTAAATGCAGTGGAAATAGCCTGAGTTCAGTGACTTTGCCTACCAGAATCCTCTCCTATGTATCTGAGATACTGAATAGATGAGAAATTCTAAGATCTTCCTTAATTTCTTGTGTCCTCTAGCTCATTTGTGATACTGCACCCATTTAGCTACAAAATGCCAAATCCTGGTGATTTTCTTATTTAATACTTGAGGAGTGTGGGTCAGGGGAGAACTAAGGGAGGAGCTGTGAGTCCTGGGAGATGTTTTTTCTCTGTGAGACTAGAGGAGGAGAAAGAAGTCCTAGGAATGGGGTTGGATGGGGCAGGGGTTACCAGATCACTTTAGGAGCTAATCTGGAGACAGAGGGGAAGTTCATGCTCTTTAAAAAACCACCAGCCTCTGTTCACTGCTTTTCTCCTCAGCCTGGAACCAATGCTGACCCTTCCTGGTCCTTTCTCCCTATCCAGAGGTCTCCAGCTCTATGCTGACATTCCTCCTTCCTGGGGTCACTGGTAATTCCTCACTAACATAAGCTCCCTGGAATTACTGGAACCTAATTGCACCTAATTTTGAGAAAAAACCTTGAGCCATCTCTACTGCAGCTCTGCTGGGTTATCTGATTTGGATGTAGAAATCAACGGTGGTGCATGATCAAATTCTGTTGAATGGAAGGTCAGAGCAGTTGCTAACAATGGCCACTTTGGCCTGAAGAGGTTAGCAGAGTAATTTTCTATTCCAGGCACTGTTCTGGCAGAGACAGAATAAAGCTTCACATTTTCTCTCTTACCTCTTTCTGTTCATTTCATACTGGGAAAAGTCACAAAATTATCCACTTAAGCTCAGTAGATAGAATAGACATTGACCATGGGAGCTTCACCCATCTGTCCAGCTCCATGTCACAAAGAACCAAGAAGAATCCATCCTTATACTTTGTCCTTGAGCATTCTAGCTTGTTGCTGCACTTTATTAACTTCTGTGAAGAAACCACCATCCTGTGATTTGTACTTACATGTTGGCTAGCTAGTTGTGTTCTTTGACTTGGAAATAGCTCTGCTTTTTCTTCTTTAGGTAGGAAAAAAGCAAAGCAAAGGAAAACATAAGAGTAACCAAACATATTATGAAAGCATATGGACATGACTTGGGCTCTATCAGTGACATTGGCAGGATGGTGCACAGAAATCCAGTTGTCCATAAGTTGTCTTAAGAGCTTGTCCTGAGTGCTTAGCAAAATTTCTTGAGTTAGGGCAGTAAGATAAATTAGGAAGGACTTATAACAAATACAGAATGAGCCACTGAGTTTCCCTTGAACCATGAACACAGTGTTGCATCTGTGTCTGAACCAGCACACTTTGAAAATGTTGGAAGAAACCACCATCAGCATATGCTTGTGCTGTGTAATTTACTGTTGTTATATCATGGCAGTGCTGTTGTCTACAGAACATTGGTCTTCAGGTGTGTTACATATTAATGGTGAAGATCCTACTGCAGCAATCACCAAACTCAGAGCAAAAATCTGGTCGAAGTGCTTATATGGTTAAAATTGTATATACCTCTTTAGAGCCTGAAAAACTTTCCAGTGGTGAGAGAGCATATTTTGTTTTGATTTTGTGGTAGGAAGAGAGTAAGACATGGTTAGCTGTGGAGAGTGGTGAGAAAGCAAGAGTCTAAATGAGTAATATCCATGACTCCTTCTTTAGTGCTACAGAACAAATCTTTCTACTCTTGGCCCTGGCAACGATGTCTTTGAGCAAGGAGGTGTTCTTTGACAGGGAGTGCAGTTAAAGAGCACAAGAGCAAATCCTGCAAGTAAATAATGTTGAGTCACAAGGATTTCTAAGAAGCACAGGAGACGCATTTATTGTGAATCTTCAAGCCAGTCTGGTTTATTTTTGCATAAACAGTATTTACCTATATGCTTTTTTTTTTTTTTGGCTTTGCAATTGCAAAGTAAACAGCTCAAGAAGACTCCATCCAGTGAGTGGAACACTGACGTGCTCTTAACTTGTGGCCAAGTTGTGACCCTGTTTGCCCTTTCCATGCTTCAGTTTTACACCTTCCTGAGCTAAGAGCTGCATTCTTATAATGTGTTTATATTTTTAAGGGTAGTGCTGTCATTAAACAGTAAGTAGCTCTGTGCACAAGCTCCCTTGGCAGTGAACAGACCTGCTTTGTGTTTGAATCCCACCTCATCATCAGTACAGAAAGGTACAGAGTAGATATTTACCTATTGGTCCTGTTTGGTGTGTAGCAGCCCAGCTTAGAACACCTATTGCTGTAATTTGTCTGTAGATAGGTACCACAAATATGGTGCATATTTCCTCAAGCTCTGAATTCTGCTTATATTTTAATGGTCAGAAATAGTGCTCTCAGGTACATTACTTTTAGTACTGTAGATGACAAGCTTTCATGCTTATGAAATAATACCCACAAAGCAGTTAATCTTTGGAGACTTTCAGAGACATTTTTGGGGGTTTTCACTATTGCTTATCCATTAGTCTGTTATTTGATGATTTATTAGAGTTTTCTACAGTGAATTGCAAACATTTCTGTAGGACACCTTTCCATCAAAAGGGGCCTCTTCCTCAAAAATCAGCAATAATTATGAGAGGAATTTCATGTCAGCTCATTTTAGAAAATGCACATTTGTAAATTTTGTAATGCACGATCGTTTTTTAAATATTTTGAACGTTTTTGCTTTTTAATTTTTTTTAAGGCAATGTATGTAAACAAGGTAAACTGCAGAATTTTGCATTGATGTATTTTTTACTTTGATTTGTAATGAAGGATACAACATACTTGATTTTTTATTTTATTAAGAGCAGGCGTTGTTCTTCCTTTAGGAGAGTTTGTTCTTAAAAGAATTATTTTTTCTGAGCAAGGTAGTGGTAACCATTGGTTGTTCCTGATAACTAGCAGTGTGGCTCTGGTGTCAGCTCCAGTCCTTCCTTGTATTCAGGTAGATGACATTCAGATGCTCCAAAAGAGATGAAATCAGAGGCCAAAAGGCATGGATACTATAGCCTGTATTAGCAGTGACTGAAGGGATGTTAAAGTGCTTTGGTTGTTGCTGAGGCAAGCCAGTCGTTCTTCTTTGCAACTGGAAAACCTGCATGGGTAAAAAAAATTGCTTAATGAGTCCAGATTGCTTTTACAATGCAGTCTGAATTGCTAGAATGTGTCTTTCTGACTTCTGAGCTCCCCGTTTCCAATCAGCAAGTAATCTTTTACCATCTTTTGACCCAGAGATTATGTAATAGAGAAAAAGAAAAGAAACACCCTGTCCTTCCCCCCCCAAAAAAAGATTACTGATGACTTTCTGGGTGTACTGGGAAGAATGTAAGTAGAAGGTGCTATCTGCAGTGTGCTGTGGCTCAGCTCCTGACTTATCTTTTTTTTCATTGGCTCTTTAAAGAATAACTGTGCAGATTTGCGAACTGCCATTAACATTTAGCTAAGTGGATTTCAGAAAAGATGAGTAGTGAGCTCTTCTTTGCATAGTAACCATTAATCAACATCTCCATAGAAGATGTCTGAATACATATTGATCAAGCCAGCTGCAGCTGTGATATAGCTGTGATGGGTTTTGGAGATTGATGCAGCTTTCCTCTCCATCCTCCATCCTCCAATCCTGTAACCTACATAGCAGAAAATGCACCCGCTGGTACTTGTGGCCCTGGCATTTCTGCTTATTAGTAAGTTGCCTCAAAAAGTTGCACAAAACAAGCACAGGAAAACATTTGGCCTTGTGTGCGAGACTCGTGGAATATCCAAATGTTAACAAGTCCTGCTGTTACCTAGCTCTGTGTTGGCTTTGGGCCAATGCTTTGGCCACACTGATCTGATTTCTTTTTTTTCAGGCTCAGACACAAAATATTCAGTGCAACCCCCTTATCCATAACCTTCTGTTCCTGTGCAGGCTGCCTTATAATTAGAGGTGTGCAAACTATGTGTATCTGACAAAGCCCAGAGCTGACTTACTGTAAGGTATATTGAAAGCCTGTGGAATGCACCATGGAGCTAAGAGGCTGACATCAACTTTTCCCAGCTAGTCCAAAAGAAGTAAATTTATGCAGATTTTTCTCTTTCCACCCCTTGAATTGCTATTGTGGACCAACATATTAAAGCAACAGAAGAAAATATGCTGGAGATGGGAGGAGTTCACCACCTCTTTCATAGATTCATATTAGCTCTCCAAGCAAGAAGGTGATTTGGATGCTATGAGCTCACTGGTACTGAGCAGGCAAATCCACACTTTGAATCTGGCAAGATCATTTATTTACAGTGTTTCACTGGCATTGTTAAGAACTGATCCTCCTAAATGCTTTGCTAGTTTTTGTTCCTTTATGGTCTTTCAGAGGAATACAGGGATACACAGAGTAGCAATTATGGCTCCTTGTGGCTTAGTCATATATTGGTGATTCAGAAGCAAGCATATGCAAAAAGGCCCCGATGAATCCCCTGGCAAATTCCTTCCTATAGTGCATTTAGGCCTGAGTCACTTATATTTTTTTGAGAAGGCCTGTTGCCATGTGTTTTTGCCCACCATGAAGAGTTTTCTTGATGACCAAAATATTTTAACGTCCCTACTGATGCAGAGAGTTGGTTTCAGGCAAGTGGAGCCAAGTTCTCGGCTGGTAGTCATACATCACCACATTTTATTTCTGGTGCCCACTAGACAGGGTGGCACAGGATGTTTTAGAAGTCTTTGGTTTTTCAGCTGGTCAGTTTTCCATGTGGTTAGGAAATGAGACCTGTTATCTTAAAATTCAATGTCTTGAAGCCCAACTAAAGTCCCTGTTTGTGTGGTTTTGGGTTTTGACTGTCAGGTGTGCCACAGTGCCACACGGGTCTGTGGGTGGGCTGATGCTCACAGGCACATTCTGGGTCTGGATCTGGTATGGATCAGACATGTCATTTTTTCCGTGCCTCGATTTCCCCAGCTGTAGAAGGGAGGTGACATCTTTCCTCAGCATGCAGTTGGGTGTTTTTCAGTGATAAGGACCTATAGAAACAATGAATGTGTTCATTGGTAAACTCATTTTTCTCCAACTAATGCAAATGACCATTTATATCACAAGGAGATGGTGTGAGGCAGGGCTGGGAAGTTGGACTTAGTTTTGCAGCTGAGATGGCTGGTTACTGTGGAACCTTCTGTCAACTTCTGTGTAAGCCTGTTTCTGATTTCACATGGTTGTAATTTCCGTGAAGAACAGCTCTATTTTCACAGCTGGAAACAGCACAAATGGGATGTTGACCTTCTCTACTTGGTTCAGTGTTAGTATTGCCCTGTGGCCCTAAGATCTTTCCATGGTTTCCATCAGTGATTGTAAACCAGACTCCTGGGTCTTCAGGCAACTACAGTGGGAGTATAAATACTTCACTAATCACCTAGAAGTTTAGTAGAAGATAGCATTTTAAATAATGCCTACAAAAGCCTAACCACACCATGGCCATTGGCTTTTTTTTTCTAGTGATTTTAGTGAAACAGAGTTGGACCAATAGCATGTACTTTGGAAAATCCTGCCTTGTGCTTGAAGCTGGAGTAGTACTTGACAGTGAGAGGGTGACAGGAGCAAAGGATCCTTTGAACCTGAATCACCCAATCTCAGGGACTGGTGAGCTGTAAATAAACTTGTTGCTTGCATTTACACTACTGGTTTTGATCATACTCCTTGTGTCCAGGTGACTATTGCTCTGGTGATCCCTTGAGTGTATGATCTGCACTATGCCACCTCCATCCACACCCAAGTGGAGTTTGGAGTGTGGAGTTTACCCAAGCAATGCCTTTCCTCATGGTGCTTTGCTTTAACTCCATGACTTCATCAAAGTGTGGCAACTTCTCTATAAATTAGTGTGGTTCCTTTCAGTTTCTTCATGTTTTACTGTGCCAGCCTGGTGTTTTCAAGCTGTGAGGGCAAAATTCAATATTGTTGCATATGTGGGGCCATGCTTAAGCCTTGGGGAGGAACAGAGAGAGAGAGAAAGGAGACCTGAGCCAGAGGAGCCTTGGAGACCCTTGGGAGGAGGGAAGAGGCAAGGAGTAGAGGTGACTGTTAGCAATGCCACAACCATTGCAGCAGTTTCCTTGTCCCCACACCCCTTTTCACACTTCTCACAACAGCTTCCCAGGGCTTGGGTATAAGCAGAGCAGATGGCAGGACCATGGCTGCTTTGGTGTCCCTGGCAGGCTGTTGCAGTCCTTAGCAACTGTTGTCTTTGCCTCTGCTCTAGACCAGCTCTAATATTTTGTTGTGATTTTGCATGCTGGTACCCTGGGAATACCCATGCTAAAAAAAAAAGTATTTAAAATAGTAGTGAAGATAAAACAGATAAGGCTTTAATAAGGGCTAGTAACCCAAGTTGAAGCTGATAAGGAAAGTTAGACTCGAGTAAAACTCAAGTTACTCCATCTTCATAGCTACTTTAAGCTGAAGTAATTGACCTTGGTGATCCTTTTCAAAAATTTTAATAAGGGCAAGCGTATCTTGTTGAATTTTAATTTAATATAATCGACTGCAGTTCTCCCAGAATATTTTCTTGAAGGGTTTCTTTGTGAGTTTAGGGAAAAATCTAAGCCCTGTGTCATAGGATCCTCAAATACTGGTGAGGAGGCTTTGAAATCTGATGCACAGTCCAAATTTTGGTGTCTGTGATTTCGCTCCTCCTTTGACCTGTAAATGGGAGGGGATCCCAAAATTGTGTGGATGCTGTATCAATAGGAGGGTACGTGTCAGGTGTGTCCATGCATGTGCATGTAAAGGCATGAACCTCCTCCAGTCCATGTTTGATAGCTCTAGGTTACTAAGCTTTTGCAGTGATCTTAAGTAGAATGCAAATGATGTGGTAATTAGCAAGACTGTTAACTGAACTGGGGTTTGTGCAGTACTTTGAACATACAAAGCATGTTGTAAGCAATAGCTGTTCCTAATGAGTTTCAGGCTTACCCAATATAATTTCTCAGCAGCACAAAGAAGCAGTTGTTCTGGAGGTTGTTGTGTAGCTGCTAGGCTAACCCTTTTTGGGTTTATTTAAGCAAAATGCCCACAGAAAGCAGATGGTGATCTTTCTGAGAAAAGACACAAAGGATCAGCTGGTGTGCAGGCATGGGAGAGTCGGTACAATTATGCTGAATTCTAGAAAGCCTGAAAATTCAAAGGAAAAACCTGTGATGTGAAGAAGTCTGTCTTATCCTGCCTCTTGCTGTCAGGAAACAGCCAGGAAGAGCTAGAACAAGTGTGTGGGGTAGCACAGTGCCATCCTGTGGGCCACGCAGGTAGTTGACAAGGTGACACTTGGATGTGCCCCTGGCCTGGGAAAGCGTTGGCAGCTTGTGGCAGAGGTGAGTTTGGCCATAAGGAGTCCGTTTGCATGAGGAGAGTTGCCTGCCTCGGTATTTAAAATACTTCAGCAGTTTCCTGTGCTCCTGCTGAGCTACCTGAGCGCTGGGTTGTTCCATGAACCCTCCACAGCATTGGTGAAGCTCTTCACCCTCGCCGTGCAGGAGCAGGACTCACTGCCCTGATAAAGAGACACAGGTTATTTTTTATAACTGTAAAAAACTATTTTTTTAAGCTGAGCATAGATTTGCTTTGTCAAGGCATGAGAGAGGACAACTTCTCTTTGTGCAGTGTGCAGGACCCACCCTGGTATAAAGCTGAGAGCAGGAACAGACCAACAAACTCCACTGTAATTATTCACTGTGCAGGAAAATACAGGGCTTTGTCATGGGTCCACTTAATGCAGTTGTTGCAGACATCTGTCTCTGCCTGTGAGTTGTTTGATGTTTCTCCCATTTTCTCTCTCTTCCTGTGGGCTTTGGCAACATTGCAAAGAGCCTTCTGGCCCAGGGCTTTCTCACTGCTACACTCTTTTCATAGCCTGGTCTTGCTCTTCTTTCTCTGGCTGCTTGAGTCATTGTCAAGCAGTAGCAGGAGTTGCAGGAGCACGAGAACTAGAAGGTGTATGGTCTTCATGGTG
This sequence comes from Merops nubicus, assembly GCF_000691845.1. Lineage (NCBI taxonomy): Eukaryota > Metazoa > Chordata > Aves > Coraciiformes > Meropidae > Merops > Merops nubicus. The sequence goes on from NW_008599390.1 coordinate 18,442, forward strand.
GAAGAAGCTGCTTTCCCACTCCTGTACTGAGTGGGAAATTGAATTGTCTTGGTGGAAAATACTGTGTAAAAATTGAAATGATGTAAATCCCTTGCAATACAAGGCTTGAGCTACTAATAGCATTTAGACAGGCACGTGCTTAACTTATTTACACTCATGAGTAGTACTGTCAACTACTCACACAAGTGAAGTCTAGACCTGAGAGTTTTGTTTGCTGGCAACTCAGGAGTCCCAAAATGATTAATTTAATAACATATCCTAACCATGTATCATAGCAATACATAAGGCATCCTCTGCCAAGAAAATTCAATAGGTAATCTTTAAGGGGCAGGTCAGTGTGGCAGAATTGAGCTTTTGCACTTTTGACATGTAGAGACAAAAGAAATCCAAGTATTGCTTGCATTATGAGAAACTATTATGTGACTTTTCAGATTGTAACAGACTTTGACCAATTTAGGCAGGCTCAAGTGCCACATTTATTCCAGTCAGTTCTGTCTCCTCTTTCTTTCTTTTTGTTGTGGAGGGCTGCAGATATTTTTAATAACTTACTAATAGCCCTTTAGGTTTCACGTGTCACTAGCAGAGATGGAGCTAGAAAGGACACATCAAGTCACCACAATGGATAATTCTCTAAATGAAGGAAAGTCCTTGCAGACCAAACACATTTGCCATTCATTGCCTCAATAAATTGTTTCACATCTGATTTTAAAAAATAAAATTTAAAAAAAAATTCCTCCCTTGTTCTGATAGACTTTCCTGACCCTGGCATGGAGGAAGAGGTTTATAACCCAAATTGTTAATATAGATTTCCCTTAAAATTAGACACCAAGAAAATGGCTATGGGAATTAATGAAGTCTCAGTTGCAGTAAAGGTCAGACCTTGTGTCTCCATCCCTGGAGCAGCACAGCATTGAAATGCATCCCACCAAGCTTTGCAACCTTCTGATATACATGTTATCTAATGCAAGAAGGGATGGGGACAATTCACAGCAAAATTTTGCTGTAAGGCAAAATCCCCCATAAATCAAATCCCACTAGATGTCAAGGTAAGCAAAGAAATCTAAAGAAATGTAGCACTTTCCACTGAAGCCAGCTGCAGTTATATTGGCAAGATGTGTCTAATTTAGTCCCTCCAAACATTCTCATTAAGAAATGAACCCTTAGGTTGACATGTCTTAACTGTGATCTGAGCAAAATTACACATTTTTCCTGGGCATTTTTTTAACACATAACATTTTTTTTTTTTTCTTACTAGGTTGGATTCTGAATGCTGCAAAGCTGATGTCAGGATGCTGCAGAAGAGGTTGTTGCATCTTCTTACTGTAGAGTTGGTGAAGTTCCTCTGTGCAGGGAATACAACATTTATGGAGAGGAAACTGGTTTCCTTGCTCTGTGGTTTTCTTGTTGCTGTTTTTTTTTTTCAAAGGGGTTAACACTCTTAGCTTCAGGAAACTGAAACTAGATGTGAACAAGGGTTGGAGGGAGGAGGCAGGAAGAATCCCATGCAAGATTCAAATGTGTTTAATTTCTGGGAAAATTAAGTAAAGGAGGATTAAATTGCCAGTGGCTAAATAGTGTTGATTTATGAGCAGCTCTTCAAAAGCCCCAGACAAGCCCTGAGTCCTGTGGGAAGGTAGAAATGGACCCAGGGCACCTCCAGAAGTCTCTGTTGTTGAAATTTATTTTAAACCCTTTTTTTTTTTTTTTCAAGTGGAGGATCCAGTCATGGCAACTGTGTAAGGTCAGCCCTTTGAAAAGCAAATTGCTCTCTAGAGAGTCAAACAAGTGGCCAAAGTCTGTTCATTTGTCTGCCTGTCTTTTGGCCTTGGGTTACTGTGCTGTTTAAAACTGTATTTTCATCACTCAGATAAATGGTAGGCATTTCACATTGCTCAACAAGGAGTAATCATCCTGTTCATGTGTCATATCTGGTACCTAATGGATAAGCCCAAACTACAGGTATTTTTCATTTAGGTAGGAAGTGTCTTGCTTTAGTGTATGTACAGTCAGTTCTTGTGAACATGTGAGTCCCTTGCCTGCTCTAGAGGAGGTAGTGACTTAGTTTCAGTGTCTATAGAGAGTTTTACCGAAGTAGCACTGTCTGTAGTCTTTCATGTGATTTAGAAAGCAAAATAGCCAAGCAGTTCTGAAAGTGTAATATAATTGTATGCAGCGTTCCCAGAAAACACTCTGAAGTTTTCTCCCATTGCACCCTCGTGATAAAAACCTCCGTTGCTTTTCAAGCTCCAGAAGTGCATGCTGTGCTTTGCTGGCACTGGTAGAAAACCCAGCTAGCACTGCAAGGTGAAGGGCAGAGAGGGATGCTCTGGCCTGGAATCCTCTTCCTGGGGCAGCAGCAAAGGTCAGGCACGCAGCCAAACGCCCATGACCAAAGGGGCACCCAACCTGTGCGTGTTGCTGTCTCTCTGCATGGGATGGTTGGGAGGGGGGTGAGAAGAATGGGTTCTGTGAGGGGGCAGAGTGAGAGGAGCAGTGGAGTAAAGGATACTCTGAGCCTGATGAGTGAGATTTTCAGTAGGTACTCTCATAGGTGCTGGACATCCAACTTCCCTAGGACTCTACCAGTAACACCCTCTACATTTTCACGAGTGACTTTTAGCCTGTCTGGTGGTCCTCACAGTCACCAGTAGAAGGCAGCTCACTCTAATTTGGCAGCTCTTGGCTTCTTTAACAGGCTAGGACTGTAATACCTCCTCATGGCTGCTGGTTGAGGGTCTGATCTCTGATGAGCTGTGACTTCCTGACTGCCTGTGTCTCCAACAGGCTTATAGGGCTAGGATGAAAAAAATCCTGAGCTGCCAGATCCAAAGATGCTTTTGGAGAGGGTCTGCTCATTATTAGCCCTGAGCATGGATGTGAGCCTGCAGTTTTTAGGAGGCAACATTCACTCCACGCTCATATTGGTGCACTGAAAACCTGAAGCCTTTCAAACAGTACATGAGGTAAATGGAATTTTTAGATGGAGAATGTGCTTCAGGCTGTTTGCTGGATTCAGACCTTGAGAATACAAGTTCTTTGTAGAGAATCCCACACGCAGTGAGAGGAGAGGTTATTTGGCTTGAAAGTTGACCCAGGAGATGGGACTCAACTGAGCTTTGAACAGCAATCATTGTCCTTACTGGTGATGACATAATATGTGCTTGACTCAAACTCAGTGTTGCCTAGGCCAGAACCTGATGAAACCGTGTAACTAGATATTTGTGATTGTTCCTGCCAGTGTGATCCACTGTTAAATAGGCTAGACATATGAATAAAATCAGTATTTTTTAAAATGTGGTGTGTTTTTTATATAAAAAAAGACTGGTTGTACTTTATTATGTTCCTATGAAATATTTGATGTGGAATTAACTCAGCTCTGCAGTTCTCTCAGGATGGCTCACAGGCGCTTGCAGAAGTGCACGTTTTCCTTCTCAGAGGTGACTCCTGCAGAACATCTGCCAAGGGGAAAGGTGTAAAGGTAACTTGCTGTGTCCTCCTCCTCCAAGTCCTGCAGAGGTGGTCCCTCTGTTCTGTGAGAAAGCAGCCAAGGCTGCTCAAGCTTACCTCAGGTTAAAGTGATCTCATGGCTAGAGATCAGTACAGTGCTGGTGAGGAGGGGATGTCTCATCACACTCCCTGCTGCAGCATCTGTCCCTCCACTTCTCACTTCATGGACCTACAGATCCTAAAGGATGGATGTGTTTTAAAGGACTTTCTCCTTTTCCACATTATGTCTGGCTCCATTCCAGCCCTTACCCAAGAAAAGATGGTTTTGAAGGTACCTCTGAGGTGTTCTTTGCATCTCCCAGATACTGGGTCTTGTTGGCAACCTAGGCAAAATGAAGCTGACTCAGGCACTTCTCCAAGTGTTGCCACATCCCAGTAGAGCTAGCTTGATCCATCCAGCTCACCGCATCTGGGAATGCTCAGTAGCAATCTCCAAATCACTCCTCACATCTTTTGCTTGCTCCTTGGCTTGGCAGCCACAAAGGTGAGTCCATAGGTGTGGGATTTGTCCACCGAGGAGGCAATCTGTCTGCCTTACAATCGCACTGAAAGAGAGGGGTGAGACAACAGTCAGTGAAAACATCATACCTGGTTTCCCTCACTAGATGCAGTGGTCTGTGTCCTGCTGAATTCACACACAGAATTTTTCTTCTAGTTTGATGCTGTGACAGTGCTGTTACCAGTGAGTATACGTGCTTGTCTCCTTCCTGTCGTTCATCCAAAGACATGACTGTCTCCAATCACACCCTCTCATGCTATTATATAAGATCCTTGGCTATCTTTCTAGTTTCCTGAGCCCTGGACTCTCTCACTTTCAAATTTGAGTTCCCACCCATCTTTTGTTTGTCTTACAAAGCCTTTGTTCTCTCAGCTGCCTTACTTCAAATCACAGTCTCAGCTTGATCTCACTTGCTTTCTTGCTTCACCTCTTCTCCTTTCAATCCAGATGGTTTTTGACACCTGGCTTTAGGAGGAAAGAGGAAAGTTACCATCCCAAAAACGTCTGCACTAAAATGAACAGCACAAATGCTATTGAGGTACCAAAGCATCTCTTGGTCCCCATCATTATAGACACTGTCACTGTAAACCCTGCATCAGCAGTGATCAAAACCTGCAGCAACATGTAGACATGAGATTGGTCACAACTGCCAAAGCATTTTGCAGGTAGATGCGTTATGTTCAGGTCTGCTGTAGGCAATAGTATCAGGTAAATCATCTCTTGGTCAACTAAAGAAAAAGAAAAAAGTTATAATTAATCAGGTTCAGGTTACAATTCAGATCTAGTCATGTCCAATGATGCAAACCAGTACCACAACCTCTCCCCCTTTTCCAGTCATTAAGTAAAATTCAAAATGCTCCTAGAAAAAAAAAACAACAAAACTTTTTCCTATGAATATGCCCATTTTATCCAGCAGACAATGATCTTAAAGGATGAGTGGTCATCTCCTCTTTCTCAGGCTGCATGTAGGTGGTCACTCATCAGAACTGTAAATAAATGATGGAGATGAAAGCATTTCTAGCCAGGCTGTAAGTTTAGTCCTGACCTCCACTCTTGTAAAAACTTACAGAATAAAACTGTCACAAAACACAGAGTTTTGCACAGAACCATGCTGCACTGATCTGTGGTGATGCTTTATTATCAATGATCACAGTTTCCTGCATGCTTCATATTCGTGTCCATGAGACTCTCAGCCATTTTACCCCTGCATGGCAGCACCATCCCTAATTCTAACACCCTTATCTGTTAGGTCTGTCTTTTAACAGATGAGTTAAGCTACATCTGCCATAAAAGCCCACAGAACCTATGGAGTATGCACTCATAACTGCACTCATGGGTGGTATAAGTCTAAAACAAACACCAGGAAGAAGGAGTAGCAGTGAGGAGTTAAAATTTATTAATTTTGAGTACAACATTTATATTTGCTATCATAATTGGCCTATTATAATGATTTTCCTCAAAGTGAATTAGCAATCCCAGCAGAGAATACAATTTGGAAAGTCATTGGATTAGAAGAAATGAGATCAAAGACAGACCAGCATCTCTCCTATTTAGTTATTTCATGCAGAAATTGTGTTGCAGACAAACAGAATGAAGGCAGACAAATCACCAGAACTGAGTGGTGACCCATGACTTCCAAGAGGAAGAGTGGAATTACTTATGGCACTGTATAATTCACTCAAACTTCCACTGGTGCCTGAAGTCTGGGGAATAGCAAGCATGGTGCCATTCTTTAAAACAGTTTCTACAAGGGTATCTAAGCAACTGTGGGCTGGTAAATCTGACATTTGTACTGGGCAAATTAATAGACAGGATAAATGAACTGAATCCATGAATGCCTGATAAATGCAAAAAATTTCCTTGGGAAAAGTCAATATGGTTTCTGTTAAGAAAGGTTTTGCCCTAGAAAACTGATTTCTTTGAAGGGATAAACAAACACAATGATCATGGAGAGTCTATTTGATTAGGTTAGATTTCCAGAAGGCTTTAGAGGGAACTGTACAGCCACGGGATAACAGGGAAGCTCCTGTCATGGTTAAAGACAGGAAACAGGCGGCAGGGTCTCTGACCAACTGAGAGAATGGAGAGAAGGGACTGCTGGATGGGCTCTGTCCTGAGACCTGGGCTGTAGCACACCCAGTCTGGCAGAGGGGGTGAGCAGTGAGGTGACTGACTTTGCTGAAGACACCAAGCTCTTCAGTGCAGTGTGGGGAAGGACTGGCTGCAAAGAGTTGCAGCAGGACCTTACAAGACTGAGTGACAGTGTAGTGAAAAGGCAGATAAAATTCTGTGTAGGTAAATGTAAAGTGATGGGGATGGGGAAAATAATCCTAGCTTCAGTGATAGGCACTGAGTTAGTCCTTGCCAGTCAGGAATGAGACTATGTGGTTATGATAGATATCTCCATCAAAAATCATCTCAGCACTCGGTAATGGTCTAAACAGCAAATCAAATGTAAGGCTCTGCCAGGAGCTTGAGTACTGTCTGCATTCCTGGTGCTCCATTTTCAGACTATAGCTGGAAAATGTTTGGAGAAGGCAAGGAGGATCATCAATGCAAGCAACAGTTCTGTTTGAGGAGTGACTGAGTGGGCTGGAAAAGGGACTATGGGTGGTGAGGAAAGTATGATAGATTCAATTATGAATGGCATGGAGAGCTTGAGTAGGGGTTAAGAGTCACCTGTTTCTCCTGGGGTAACTAAACTTGGAGTAATCAAATGAGGCTCTTGGGATCCAGGTTCAAAAAACAAAGAAGGAGGTGCTAGTTCATGTAAAGAGAACAGAACTGGAGAGTTCATTGACAAAGGATGCAAAGGAGGAAAGAAATGTACATGGAAGTAAGGGGAGACCTGATAAGCACTAGTAAAAGAGATTGATTTCATACTGCTAAATAAACAAAACACATCAGGTTCAGGAGACCCTGTGACCTAGAAATAGGTTAAAGATGGGGAATTATCATATATGTTTGCCCTGTTCTTATTTTAATTTAGATGTTTGCTTGCAGTCATTCCTCAGATTTTCTAATATTCACATAGAAGACTGGCAGAAACAGAAAACCTGTATCTAGACCAAAATCAGATCAACTTCATAGTAAATGAAACTAAATGACATTGACCCTTTGAAGAGTTCTAGATCTGACATTTCACAAGCTCTGATGGAGTTAGAAAACTGTTTTCCAATCTTTTTTTTTTTTTTTTTTATTTGCAGACCTAATTATTGTCAGTGGAGATGAGAACAGCAGTGTAGAAAATACCAGTTTACTGACAATTGGCTAATTTTTTCTTAGTGACCCTTATGGACTCCTCAGAATTCATCCACAGACCTTTAAAGCTTGATGGACATGAGCTGCACTGTGTAGAGTTCACCCTTAATTTTCAAATTTATTGTAGGCAGCAGACATCCACTCCTGGGAGACTAGCAAGTCAGTAGATGTAACAGTGGGAGTCTGAAGTTCATGAAGAAGGGAGATGAGAAGTGCACACCAGAGAAAAATGGGAGGTCTACATCTATTTGTCTTTGTGACTTGGCCAAATTAATCTTCATTCATTACCATGTCCAAAGAATTCAGCTGAAGGGATGATGCTCTTGGTGACAGCAACAGGTGACAGAAGGTCTGTATAGCACACTCTTGCTCTTTTAAAAGAGAAGAAATCAGTATGATTTCCCTCCCCCAAGCCAGTGTGACTGGTGTGTTTGCCTCTGAATGGGGCAGACAATCTCCCTGTGTATTGATTTTACACACATTAACAGCACCTAATAGCCCAGGCTGTTTCCTGAGTAGCAATTAGCACACTCACAGGGGAATCATTTCCTTGTTTATTAATAGAAAGATTCACCCTTTATGGTGTGTTTTTAGACTGACCAGAAAATTACTGTTTCAAGCCACTTTGTGATAGTCAAAGACGTATCATGTGACCACGATCTCTTATACTTGCAAGTCAACAAGCCTGGAGTGGACTGTGAGCCCAGCCTGGTGTCCTTAGGATCAGCCAGTCCCGTGGAAGAAGCAAGCACCCGAATGTTGTGTGGGAGCTGGAGGTGTCTGTGAACACATCTTTGTCAAGGAGGGGCTGAAGGTAGCACAGGGATACCCCTGGGTGGGGAGAGTTTTACTGATGAGCTGAGGAAGGTGTGTTTCAGGAAGTAACCTCTCCTAAACTGCTTCACTGTGCAGGGATGTCTAGTGGTAGCTTCTTCCAAATCAGCCAGGCACTGGTACCTCCTGCAGCTGCTCACTTTGTTTTTGCTGTACACCGAATATAGCCCTTGTGTTGGTTTAAATGTCCATATGGGAATCAAACCTGGGCATCACATAAGGAGGGAAGAAAGCATCAAGGACTTTCATCCATGCCATGCACTCCTGATGATGACCAAGCTGGGAGTGCTGCAATTCCAAACTGGAGGCACCAGCACGTGACAGAGGTGCAAACACACTGCAGTGTCTTTAGTGTGGATCCCAACTCTGCTGCCCTGTGAGGATCTGCTTAGTACCATGTAGTCCTACTATGATTCAGTACCTCCCTCTGGAATTGCTTCTGGTGTGGTGCCTGGTCTCTTCCCTGTGACAGTGGGGACAAGAAGGTGGCATGGGGCTTATCCTTCCTGCTGGCTTACAGAACTCCCTTTCTCCCAGCAGAACATGCATTGGGAGTCTCCAGATCTCTGCATGACCTGCCCAGGGTAACCGTGTCCCCTGAGAGCAATGCAGATCACATTTCCCCTTCCCTGTCTTCGGGGAACTGCTCCACCCATGAGGTGAGACTAGCAAGGAGCTGGGGATTGGTGATGCAGGAGAGAGAGAGAGACTTCTCGCTGCTAGAGACACTTGGTGGTGCTGTGATGCTGTCTGATACCAGTGTTGTGAAAGATCCGTGACCGTAGCTTGCACAGATGAGAGTGAGATGCACTGTGGCTCTTACCCGTGGAGTCAGGTGCCACAGAGCTCCTCGCTTGGAGAATGCAGGGAGGACAGAGAATTGGATTCCAGTCAAACTAAACTACTCAGTCTGGTCTAGTTGTAACACTGATGGGATGGAGATGGGATGCTGCAGCAGGAAGAGATACAGACATGGGAAGGAAAAAGATAATCATAGAATCACTATGGTTGGACCTCTAGAATCATCCAGTCCAACCTCCCTCTCAGCATCTCCCTAACCACTGGACCATAGCCTCATGTGCCACATCTTCTAGTTTTTTAAACTTCTCCAGGGATAGTGACTCCACCACCTCCCTGGGCAGCCTGTCCCACAGCCTCGACTCCACCACCTCCCTGGGCAGCCTGTCCCAGTGCCTCACCACTCTCTCAGTGAAGATATTCTTCCTAATATCCAGTCAAAACCTCCCTTGGCAGCACTTGAGGCCATTTCTTCTCATCCTACCACTAGTTACTTGGGAGAAGAGACCAACCCCAGCCTCACCACAACCTCCTTTTAGGGAGCTGTAGAGAGCAATAATACACACATGCTGATTCTGCTTGTGCCTGCACTGGTGTGTGTGGCTGGGGCAGCACTGCAGTAACGTTGGCAAGAGGAGTGTGACTATCTGAAAGGGAAGGGTGCAAGCTGACACTTTCTTACCTTTTCCTGGCTGCATATTCTGTGGCCTGCCTTAGTTTAATGATTTTTTTTTCCATTTGATGCCTGTTTAGCTTTTCTTTTCCGTGGAAAAAGTGAGTGCCTCAGGAAACCTTGTCTTACTTCTGCTGCACTGTGGTGTTGCTGGAACATCAGAGGAGTCCACGACACTTCTTGGCAAAAGTGGCCGCAGTGAGGTGAGCAGCACAGGTGAATACCAGCCACTGAGGAGCCCACTCTCTGAGCCAGGACAGCTCCAGATCCTTTTGGCCATCCCATCCCCTCTTGGCATCCTGTAGGGAGCAAGCTCACCCCCATCAGCTGTTGCACACTGCTCCATGTATAACCCTTATATTACACCACACCTCCTGAGCTTTCTCTGTTCTACACAGCCCCTGCCTTTTGCCACCCAAGGTCCTTTCCATCACACGCCTCTGATTCCCTTTCTCTCCACCCTGGCTTGGCTGGGATGGGCAGAGAGCTCCGGGAGAGGGCGCAGGATGCATTCAGACATCAGCTGGACGAAGTTGGAACGCCTGGATTCTTTTTTTCTTCTTTTTTTTTTTTTTTTTCCCTTCTTATTTTCCTCTGCAGTGCTATTTCA
>NW_008599390.1:28654-52546 GCF_000691845.1 Merops nubicus
TTCCCTACAGACTCTGCCTCTAGAGCAGTCTCTAGATTTTTCTCCCTCCCACAGTCTAAGTGGCTGATTGCTTTTTTCCTTTTTTCTCTTTTTCTTTTTTTCTTTTTTTTTTCTGCTGCTCATGAGCTGGCTGGTGTCTATAGAGCTACCCATGTATCTGCCTTTATGGGGCACAGTTCTTTTAAAACTCTTTAGGTGGGACAAGTAAGTTGACATGACAGCATTGGTGACTTTAGGTTTGGTCTGTGTTCAGTTCTCCTTTATTAACCACATTTCAATGGTAAAAGGTAGTTCCTTTGACTCACTATTGTGGGGTATCAAGCTGCTGCTGATGGAAGTGTGGGTTGTCTGCCTGCTGAGGTTATGCCTTCAGGGTAACTTCTGGATTTAAAGGACGGGGTAGGTACAAGGATGAGCTTCCACTGTACCCTCCCCTTTTCTAATTACACAATCATAGAAATGCTTTCTGGCTTTAAAATTGATGGCAGATGTATTCCCCAGATAATGATTCTCATAAAAAATGATATGAAAACTCTCGTTGAATTTTATAGCAGGGGCACTGTTCCAATTTAAAGGTTATAGGATGACGTAAAAACACTAAGGAAAGGTTATCCTTTTCCATTCAGCCTCTGGAACTCGGGTAAATACAAAGCTGACTGTGCCAAAATTAAAGCATAGGGCTTTGGATGGCTGAAAGGAAGCTCTCTATGGACAGGTAAATGCAGGAGTGCTCCCCATGTGTGAAGTGGACAGAGTAGATCCACACTGCAGAGAGCCAAGAACCATGTCACCAAGATTTGTCACCAAGGTCCTTCTCAAGGCAGAGAGGTGGCATTTAAAGTTTCTCTGAAAAAAAAAAAAAGAAAAAAGTAAATCCTCTTTTCAAAGCAGAAACATTCTATCTTTAGATAGAATTATTTAGAATTTTAGAATCTTAAATTCTAGCACTTTAGAATTTTTAAATTATTATCACTATAAATCATGGTGCAATGTATTAACATGAAAAAACTACAGTACTCTAATGCTGTCAACCCTTTTTCATTATGAAAAATGTCATCTTGCAGACAGATCTGTAGCCTAGAGATTTTGCAGCAGGTGCTCTTCTGCTTCATTGGCACCGAGGTCTTCACTCCTCTCAGCTGCAGAGGATGACTCCCTGGACCGAAGGCCTGCTCTGACATCAAGCCACTGTGAGGCACCTGTACCTTTTCTGTATGGCAGAGGCAGCAGACACCTTCATTGTGGTATTTGACAAGTTCCCACTCTCACATAGCTGTTTGAAGGCATTCTTGCTAAAAGCCACAAACACAAGCATGGCCCAGGCTCATTTTCAGCCAAAGTGCATAGAACAACCAAATCCTTTGTGTCTTAACGTATCTGGTGTCAAGAGAGACTCTTTCTGTGGCTGTCACAGATGATGTTAGTCAGAACTTGGTACTGTGGCCCATGGCTCGGGATGCTAGGGACCACAGCAAAGCAGGCAATGAACAGTCAGGGAAGGAGGTGAGCTATTACAGAGACCCAGGTTCTAGTGACTGAAGTTCTATTTAGTGCCACTAGATACTCAAACTGTTGCCAGCTTGTGACAAACAGCTCCTTAACTTCAGCTTCCAAGGAAATCAATTGCTAGGAGGAGAAGATGTATTTGGAGGGAATAGATATTTAGGCACATCTCAAGTCTTTCCTTCAGGTTACAGGAGGAGTAGATGATTAGAATCAGGGGCATACAAATTGAAGTAGTGAGTGACAGCAAGCTGAGCTGATGAGCTCCCTGTATCTGAAAGCTGTAGCTTTCTCAATGGCAGAGAGTGGCAGGTTCCTGTGAGATAGGAACAACCTCTCACTGATGGAGAAGCCACATCCTATTGTGACAGGCTGGAAGAAGCTAAGATGGGAGAAAAAAGAACTTATCTAGAGGCTTAGAGAAGGACTGGTGGGATATTTCTATATTTTCTGCTGGCTGGATAGCTGAGATCTGGTGTAAGCCAGGTATGTGGACTTGATTCCAGTTAACATTGCTTGTAGAGTCAAATGGAGCAGAACCAGCCCAGAACACTCACTGAAGAGCTCACTTCTGGGATGTCTAATAGCAATGGTGGCCTCATTGATCCAGAGAAATTGCTTTATTCCTCTGGTAGAAACAGACCATTTCAGACAGGGAAGAGCCTAATCTTATAATGAAGTTCTCAAGGAACTAACAATAAATTGCTAGAGTTTTACTCCAAAAGCAATGTCAAGTAGGGATCAAAGAGTTTTCTTACCTTGACCAAACTAGGCTAGACCAAATTCACCAGCAGTGCTGCTGCTGAATTGGACAGTCTCACCAGAAATCCATGTATTGGGGTGGATGTAGGAAACAAATTCCTCTCTGACCTCTAGTACCCCTTCTGGGTAATGTCTCAGTGATGAGGACTGTGATGAGGATGGTTATCTTGTTATTGTCTGAACAGCATCTTTTGGGGATGGTTAAGCTGACAAAAGCTGTTAATCTGACAATTAGAACACCACAAAATTCTTTTCTACTAACCAAAGAATTTTTCTAAGGGCAGATGAAACATTTCTTTAAGACCCATGGCAGAGCTTTGTCTTGGTGAAGTTATTCATTCCAGTGGTCTCACCTAACACATGCAGGACTTAGGATTCATTCTTGGGCTGTCTTTTCAGTCTGTGCCTTCCCTTTAAACACTGCAGTGGTATGAAAGGGATATGTGCCAGAAAGAAGAGTCTCCAAACAATTTCCTCTAGAGACAACTTCTTTCACAGGGGTTGGTCAGGGATGCAGCTGGAGAATTCCACGCTGAAAGGCTGTGCATTGGGATGGATAATAAGTTAACATGACCTTCCTTCCCAGCCAAGGTCAGGCAAGTGCTAGTTTTCCCTTGGTCCTGCTGACAGGGATTTCCTGAGTGATTGCTGTTTCTCACTGTCGTTGTACCTTCTCACCTGAACATCATCCGTATGCTGCTGCCACGAGGACTTGCTTCTGCTCTTCCAAGGGCTGTTTAGCAATGATGAATAATGCAGCCAGAAGCCTCTAGAGCTTGTGTACTGCAAGTCATTCAACTGGACTGACTTGGGCTTCATGCATGGTGAACGAGCTGTTCCTTTTTAAAAAAGTGATTTAGAATAAGAACAGTTTTAGATTATAGAAAATACTGCCCTATAGAACAGGAGTAACTCCAGTTTGGAGTGAGCCTAAGATATTTGAAGACATTTTAATTGCTCTCTTGGATATGTTCATTTCTTCTCACTGCCTTCTTGATCTCAAAGCAGGATATAATACATCTGAACTTATTTTCCTAGCCAATTGTGGTGCTTTTTCACTCACAGAAAGTTTCTCCAGCTGTGCCTTTGTAATCTTCAAAATCGCTTCCATCTTTTCCTCTTCTTTCCCACCTGTTTGATCTTCTCCTATTGTCTTAAAAATGGTGCCAAAGGCTGCCTTGAGTGCTGCTAAATGCAGACCCTACTTTCATTCTGCTGATTGCTTATGGAAGGGTGAAAGCTTTATTTTATTTTTTTCCCTTGTTCAAGAGCTTTTTTTTTTTTTTCTCCTTTGTCCAGCTTACTTTGTGGTAAGTCAGCCCTCCCAGAATAGAAGGAGTAACTGTAATCCCATTTGTGGCTGTGGCAGGGGGAGGTGTGAATAACTTTTGCTCACTGTTCTAGAGTCCTTAGGGCTGTAAACTTTTGCAGAGTGTGTAATAGTAACACTCATTTTATTGCAGCACCAGAAAAATCTCTGAGGACTGAGATATCTGTCAGGGGAGAAGCAAAGAATGGATAAGTGACTTTTCTTATGGACCTTCTTACAGTATGGGATTTCATCTGCAAAAAGCCATACCAGGCTTCGTAAGTCAGCAAAACTGCATTTCTATGTTTTTTTCCATTATTCTCCATTGTTTTCCCCTTGGTTACATACCATCACTAAGTAGAATGAGGTTTCTGGGAAACTGCTCAGCTCATGTGTTTCATGTTCAATTTTTGTATCTATGCATTCAGCTTTATTTTGAATATCCATGAGAAGGCCTAACATGGGCTGAAAGGCTTTTCTTCTCTCTCTTGGGTGCCACATCCAAGCGTGCTAGTCCACTGCTCTTGCTGGGACTATCATCCTGGTGGCTGGAAGCTCTGCAGAATGGAGCACTCCTTCACTGCCTGCACCTATTAGCAGGCAGGGAAATGGTGGGCTGGAGCTCTGTGGGGAACTGCAGGTGTCTGTAGACCTACTGGAGAAGGATCACTCTGCTGCAGGCTGAAATAAGGGACTAGTGAAATCTTTAACTAGTGTTCAGCTTTAAGAGTTTGGGATATTTTTGCTGAAATGAAGTTACATTGGAGGCAGTCTCAAGAGGAGGGGCAGGAAAATAGCACTTGGTGTGCCTGTGAGGTGAAGTCACTCTTACCCACAGTCTTCAGGGTTAGGTAGTACAGATGAAGAAAGGAACAGGTTGGTGTTTCCCCTGGGAGCACGTGCTCTGAGATTGGTGAAGTTTCCTGTTCCTCTGCAGTGTTTCTTCCAGGAGCAATGATAGCTGGGGCAGGGCCAACGTTTCTGTAGCCTCACAGAGGGAGGACACTGCTGTAACATCCTTCAGCTGGAGCACCCTAGAGCAGCCTGGATTTGCTGCCCAGAGTCTGTCCACCCTGTGAAGTGGGCACTGATGCCCACGGGAGGACTGGAGACTGTGTGGCAGTTCCTTTCCATGGCTCCAGAGGTAACTCAATTTTCTTCTGGGTGGGGGAAAAAAAAAATTAAATAAAAACTAGGGTAATCAAAGCTTAAGGAAGGAAATTCTAGACAAGCAAACCTGCTCTCTTTTGGAACAGACAGCATCTGGGAAGCAGGATCACAGGAATAAGATCATCCCAGAAACTGTCACACCTTCAGAAGCCACCATTAGGAGGCCAAATGACCTGGAGCAGCACACACATGAGGCCCAGCTTCTGCTGAGCACACTCCTTGATACATATCATCTTGTATTTAAGAAAGGACAAGTATATTTAGGTAAGTGCTCAAGTAAACAAAACATCTACAGTGAGTGGTTGTTTGTAAAGCAGCTGCCAAAAGCACAGGCACAACCTCAGTTGGTTGAATTTGTGGCTACCTTAATGGAAGATAAGTCCCTAAAGGCTCATAACTGTGCTCTGATATGACAGTGGCTCTTCTGGGGATGTCAAATCTCTCCTTTAGACAGGGGCTTGCTTTTCTGTTGTGCTCCTGCCAAGAAGTCAGGCTAGGTGTTTCTTCCCCTGCAACTCTCCCAGTGAGAGATGGGTCAAGTTACTTCAAACAAGTGACCATGGCAATTTTATATGGCTCCTTCTGTCTATTGGTGTCTTCACAGCTAGTAATAAGGATAAAATCTGCCCAGGGGTAATCTATGGGCAAATCAAGTAATTTGACAGACGTGCCAGGATTTTAATCTGTAGGAGTCCACTGTTCACATGCCTATCTGTGCTGACTGCATCCTGCTCTAGTACATCCCACCCTTTCCATACTGTTTGTTGGCCAGTGCCAAGGTAAAGTAGGTTGGCTAACTTGGAGACCATCTCTGGTTAGCCTCCAGTGAGGTTACGGGTGTGGTTTTGGCCACAGGAGGGCTCCAGTTTTGTTTTACAAATACGACAGAATGATACTAAAAATTACCGTTGTAGTGGGCCAAAAGGGTGGTCTAAAATCCTGCAGAAGCCTCATGCATTATCCTAATTCTTGACCATGAAAATGGAAAACGAGGTGTTCAGCTTCCTGCATCATGAACAATCAAGAATCTGGGACACTTGCTTAAAATTATTTGGGTTATTACAATGATTTTTCTCAGCCTCCTGAGGTCTGTCTCTGTGCCAGTGCAGCAGGGATGTGCTCATAAAATCCCTTTTTGTGTGGAGTAACATTGGTGCTGGAGAACAGAGGCAGGGGTGTGTGTGGAGGGAGCGGACTGTTGGGAGAAGCAAAGACTTCTCCCAAAAGTATGCCACTCCTGTGGGATACTTTTATCAAGGACCAGGCAGGGGTAGGGAAGGAAGGAATCCCCAGGTTGCACCTGCTTGAATTTGTTAAAATTCTGCCTTTTGCTCTCTTCTTCCCTCATTGAGGGACCAATGCAGCACAGGAGGGAATCAGAGAGGAAGCTTATTTGTTGCAGAGCCCTGCAATGAATTCGTTGCTTGTCCTTGAAGGAACCCATGTTTTGTAGCTGACCCTGAGCTTTAGCGTCAGGAAAGCTTTTTTTTTTTCTCTTCTTTTTTTTTTTTCCCCCTTCCTCAGCTCTAGTCCTATTTTTAGAGCTTGCTGTTTTCTCTGGGGCTTCACAGTCTATTTTTAAAAGGCTTCACAGGCTGCTAAACCATTGTTTTTTTCTCTAGGGTGGTGTCAATGTAGTGACTGCAGTAAATGTGTCCAGCATTTACAACAGATATTATTTTAAAGCAGAAAAACATTATTGATGAATGTGAAAAATGCTTTTGCAAATACAGCCCCTCTGTAAAGTGCTTTATTTCCACAGAGCATCCTTTTGCTTGCCTCATGGCGTTCCCCTTCTCTGAAACACCATTGGTCTGACCGACAAATTGCTCACTGCAGCATGAACCTGATCTGTACATTATTAGATCACCTAGAGTGACTGTAAATCAGGTTTTGCCCAGGTCTTGCAGCATGTTTAATGTTTTTATAAAAGCTCTTTTTCTTGCCTTTTATATTGGCAATGAGTTAAACAGCCCAGCTCTGAAAGTAATGTAAGGAAGAATTTGAAGGGCTTAAATATGAACAGTAGCAAATATTAGTAATAATCCTCATGATAGCATGAATTTTGGTGGCATTGCTAGAATGAATCTGGGATAATCACAGCTTTTTACCTGTGGGGAGAAAAACAAAAAGGAAAAAGTCAGGAACAGTTACGTAAAGATGTGGGAGCAGATGTACTGCTGGTATAAATTGGCACTGCTCCACCAATGTCAGTCAAACTAGTTGATGTGGGGGAATGTTTGTCTGCAAGGGAATCTAATCTGATTCACCAGAGAGCTATGGTGGCTTCATGAGCTACCACACATCAGCTCAGCACAGTATTTGCCCATGTCATGCTCTGACCCCCTCACAAATGTGAGGGACAATATTTGTATCAAACCTTTTTCATGCTTAAGCCAATGTCTCTTCTACAGTGCCTGCTGCAGAAAACACTGCCCAAGAGGACAATTCCTGCTCTTCGACCTCTGTGGAGTCATTCTTTGAGCTGTAGTAGTTCAGCTGTACCTTTTGAGGCCACAGACACATACAGATCACCTTCTCAATAAGCTGCTTGTGTGAATGACATGGGAGGACTGAGGGAATGTATCTATGGGAGTGGTGAGCCACCTTTGTCCAGAATCACAAGGTTCCTTAGAAACCTAAACTTTCTTGTTTTGGTGAAATTTGAGATCACAAATGCTTTTGCATACTTGAACTCTGGCATGCACTCTGGGTGCTGGGCAAGGAAACAAAGCACAGTACACAAGAATGGGTCTGTTATTTGCACAGTCCCTGCTCTGAGTCCTTTCTCAGAACCATGAAACACCCAGGAGCTTCACAAACTGGTGGTATTCATTTAAATTATAGATGTCCAAGGGATTTCTCGTTCATGAATTTGCCCATCTGCCTACTGAACCCTTGTAAACAATTGCCATCCACAAAGTCCTCCAGCAAGGAGACCCCCAACTCAGCTCTCCCACGTAGAGAGCCACTTCCTCTGCTTTGAACCTGCCACTTTATTTGTTCCCTCTTCATTCATAAATTGACTGCGTTGCTTGAAGGCTCTAAACTGCCTCACATTCACTTTTGGTTTGTGAAAGGCCCATCTCAAGTTTACCAGGAGACCTGTGAACTTTTTTGAACCCAACTTGAGACTTTCACTCGTAACCAAACCAGAGGAGTTTTGCCTAGGTTTTAATTTCATTGCAGATGCCTTACACTCTTTGTATAATCCCACTGGGCAAAGAATGACCATTTGGAAGCCCTGAAGAAAACTGCCTGACTTCAACTTATTTTGGCATCAGCCCTCTGCACCGTACCCCGAGCTCTGAGAAGCCACCGATTCTGGTTCATGCTGTTGGCAGCTGCTCTGGTTGGCTGCTTTTGAAGGTACCACTGCTGTAGCAGATGGCTGTGAGGTTAGCAGGGAATTTATTCAGAGCTATGCATACAGCAGGCTGTCTTTGCTCAGGGAATGGCAATGGAGAGCAAGCTGGCATGCCCACCCACATCTGCACACCGACATCTCGGTGTCACGTGGTGACCGAGGAGCGGAGGAGACAGCCTGTCTGTCACACACCAACTCCTCTGTGCCTCCTTACCCCGCAGTCTGTGCCAGCTCAGCAGGGCTTTGGCTTCCTCTGCACTGCTGAACAGCAGAGGTGTTCCATCAAGAGGTGAACCTGCTCCATTTCTGGGGGAATAGGGCTGAAATGGTGCAGAGCTTCCATCCTGGGCATGTCCTTTTAGACACCCTTCATGACCTGGTCAGCAGGCCTAGGTCACTGTTGTACCTCCACTGCCAGCTGGGTATCAGCAGTTCATAGCACTGCTTTATGAAGTAGTGATTTGTAGGAGGCTCAAAGTCTGATGGGAGTCAAAGGGTTGGGACAGGAATAATTTACTCTCTGTTTTCCTAGATGACAATGCTGTTAGACATTGGCGTTCCAGTGAAGATGGATGGAGAAAGAAAGCTGGTAACCCTCAAGAAGTTTCCTCTAAAGTGTCTGTTTTTAAAAGCTAAACATCCCCACCATGTTTGAAGCAAATGTGCTGGACCTTTGGTCAGATCCTGTGATGACTCAGCAGAGATACCAGCAGGTAATGAGGTCTGAGCTGCCAGCTCCTTGACTTCTTTCTCTGCTCCTAGAGTAACTGCATTCATTTTTATCTTTAAACATTATTGCTAGATGAAAAGAAAACCTCACCAAAGGTAACAGCTCTGAGTCATGCCAGCCTGTTTGCATGCTGGTGTGTTGAGAAGTAAAGCTGCTAGAGTTCAGTAAGTGTAAAGCAGCATTTGATAAGTGAAGTAGTGGTAGTCGTGCACTGTTTAGATAAGGGAAAAGGAGGTGCTGTGTGCTGTCAGTAAGTGCTTTGCACCTTGCAGTACTGCTTTCAAATGAGGTTGGCCCAGGATGTTTTTAAGCCACTGGTTTTCCTGCAAGTTAAACTCCTTTCTTCAGACTTGGAGGACATCTCAGTGTTACCTGCCAGATGGGATGCAGACTTAGATAATGATGTGTACTCTGCTGTGGATCTGTTCTTATCATTATCTGCTAAGTGGTATGACTAAGATATCACCTCTATTTGTCCTTTTCACCTCAGGCTATGGTTGCAGGATTAATAACTGCTGATATTGGAACAGTGCAGTATTGGATCATCTAGCAGGACTAGCTGGGCCTGAGTCAAGGTAGGGATGTTTATCACATTTCTGCTGAACTATTGATAGCACGGGTGATAGTTGCTTGTGGTAGTTGCAGGAAGGAGGACAGGACCTGCTCTGACATGAGGCTTTACAGGACAGAGTCACTCATACCCTTTGAGGTGCATTCAAAGGGACATAGTGACTTTATATGCTTTTGTTATGTGGTTGTGCCGTATTTGCTTTAGCAATAGAAGTCTTAAAATCAAATTTGCATTGCCACTACACAGGGTATAGACTCTTCCTCTGTATTATTCTGGTGCCTGTAGTATAGATATAGTATATCAGAGACCCATTTGAAGTGTGGGTGGAGACCTGTGAGGCATCCCTTGATCTGTAATGCCTTGAAGTTTTGCAGTCTCTTGCTGAGCCATGAAAAAATGGGGTGTGCACTGGGATCTGGATATAGGGCCATCCTTGAGAGTCAGCACTGGCACGGCTGTTCCTCTCCAGCTCCCTAGATGCTTTATTCCATGAAGAAATCATCCCTGTGACCAGATCAGCACTCTGCCTGTTCAGTCCTGGTTTCCAGTCTCAATTTGGCAGACATCTGCACATAACCCAGCAACTCTTCTGCTCCCCTGAAGCACAGGAGAGAAGCCTTTCATCCAGTTTCTAACCAAGCTCTCTGCTAGTCAGACTGCAGTTTCTGGGTTCCTGCTCTGCAGAGCCCTGGCTGATGTTGCAGGGGAATTGGTTAGTTTCTAGGTAATGGGTTATCTCTTCCCTTCCAGCTGCTAGAAAGGCAGCATGAGAAGCTAAAAATACATTTCAGCTGACACCTAGTGTCCCTTCTCCACGTGAGGGGTTTGTGCGTTTGCCACAGGGATGTTAAGAAATTGCACAGAGGAGGGAACCTTATTTTTGTCAATAGAGGGGAGGTGTCTGTGAAAAGGCTGTGGAGCCTGGTGCTTTGATGCCTGTGTTGAACAAAGCGTGCAGCTAAATACTCACAGATTTAGACCAACCAATTGTGTGTGAATGTTATTTTTGGAAAGCACAGCACAGAAATACAGCACATGTATCACATGTGAATTGGGAAAGTGCAATCTATTTTTGGAGCCTCTTTGCATATGTGCTGAGTCAAGGTTTGCACACAGAGCAAGCCTGCACCTAGCATCTCTTAAATCTGCTTGAGAAAGGTTGTTAGCTTTCAAGCAATTTATGGGCCCTACAAAATCCTTCCTTGTTCTGATTTTACCAGCACCTCAGCATTGCAGGGAGATTAACTAGAAAAGCCAAAAAGGGAGCCATGAGAAAGGGCAAACAATTTGGAGTTGAAGGGGGATGGGTTCTGGAGGTATGTAATTGAAAATTAATTTCAAGGTAAGTGCAGAAAGGCTAGAAAATCGTTTGAAAGTATGGAAAGGCAGGAATGTCTCTGAAAGAAGGTGGGAAATTTAAACTTCATTCTATCTTTGCTAAAGCAAACCTATGTATGGGGAGCAGCCCCTAGAGAAAATAGGAATGGGAGAAAGAAACTGGAACAGCATTGCAGGAATTATAGCCAACCCTGGCTTTGTGGGCATGCAAGAAAAGCCCCATGAACTGTCAGGCACAGCTAAAGGATGCTAGCTGAGGTTAAAAGCCTGGCTGGTGTGGGTCTCAGTGGATGGACTCTGTTCTGCAGTACACAACCTTTTGCAAACTGCCTGCCAGAGGAGCAATGCTGTCCTCACCAAATGATGGAAACTAAAACAGAGGTCCCTGTATGGCCAGAGGTTTTGCCTAGCAAGGGATGCTTCCTTATCAGCTATTTCCAGGAGGAAAAAACCTCAAATACTGGAGACAATTAGTCTGCTGCAGATTGTTGTGGTCATTAGTGGGTACTTGAGGTCCTTGTCTTCTGTCCTGCCATGCCATTGGCACCACTGTACTCCAGTGCTAGAATTTACTTTCTGCTGGTGGGAAGCAGCAGCACAAATCTGCAGAGGGGGTGGGAATGGTGCTGATGGGGAGGCTCTGTCTGCTCAGGTCTGGCACTGGGGAGCCTTCCTGGTCCTGCGTGCACAGAAGTGGTGTTGCAGGCATGGAGAACACGGTACTGGCACACCAACAGACTCAAATACTGGAGACAATCTGCTGCAGATTGTTGTGATCATTAGGGGGTACTTGAGGTCCTTGTCTTCTGTCCTGCCATGCCATTGGCACCACTGTACTCCAGTGCTAGACTTTACTTTATGCTGGTGGGAAGCAGCAGCACAAATCTGCAGAGGGGGAGGAAAAAACCTCAAATACTGGAGACAATTAGTCTGCTGCAGATTGTTGTGGTCATTAGTGGGTACTTGAGGTCCTTGTCTTCTGTCCTGCCATGCCATTGGCACCACTGTACTCCAGTGCTAGAATTTACTTTCTGCTGGTGGGAAGCAGCAGCACAAATCTGCAGAGGGGGTGGGAATGGTGCTGATGGGGAGGCTCTGTCTGCTCAGGTCTGGCACTGGGGAGCCTTCCTGGTCCTGCGTGCACAGAAGTGGTGTTGCAGGCATGGAGAACACGGTACTGGCACACCAACAGGCGTGCCAGAGAGATGCTGGAACGCAGCTGGGCAGAGGCCAGGGCACGACTACCCTTTAAGAGCAGTTAGTCATAGCTCACAAAACCATTACCCCTGCTGCTGAGAGCTGGATAAAGTGTGGCATACTGAGGCTGAGTGAGCACAGCACGCTGGGAAACCTGCCCAGTTGTCCTGCCTTGCAGCAAGGGCAGCACACAGGTGAGCTGGGACATGGCACACACTGAGCTGGACTCTACCTGCCCATTCCCACTTTTAAGCAAGTCTGCTGATTTGGAGGGTGGCTGGGGTATGAAACCACAAAGCAACCCTACAAAGAGCTGCTCTGCTCTGGGGAGGTGCATACAACATATCTGCAGCTGTTCCCCCAGTTTAGGAAACAGCAGGCTGGCTTGTTTGGAATGACCAAGATAGATTTCTCTTCAAATAAAAACAAGAAGGTGAGTGGAGCCAGGCAATATTCAAAGCTTCCACTCATCCAGCTCTGGCAAGAAAGGAAAGTGTTTTTATACTAAATAACATGGGAAGGACAGCAAAAGCAATCTAAGGATTGCCTTGTTGGTGGAGGTCCAGAGCTGAAACATCCTGTATCCTTCACACCAAAACCAGCCCTGCAGAGTTGTAGTGATGTTTTAAAGCCCTTGTCCTGGTGAGGCTGGCTATAGAGATCGACCCGAGTGCCATCTAGTGATCTAAAAGCATAAATAAGTGGCATTCTAGCCAACTGACCATGCCACACTGCAGCAGATGCTCTGCATAGTTTAGTCAGGAAAAGCAGAGAAGCAGCCCATGTAGATGAGGTAGCTCTCCACTGAACAAACAGTGATTTCCTGAAGGCCAAGTCTGATCATGTGCAGAAGAATGGTTTGACATGTGAACAGCTCAGCTGAGGTCAGCTGAGCCCCATGAAACGGGCACCACTGCACAACATGCAGAGTTCTTGTCTTCCCAAAATGTGGGCAGCAAATGTAGACCCTTTTGTTGCAGTGGATGTGGAAGGTGACAAGCTCTACCCATGAGCAGCAAACACTGGGTTTTACACATTCCCCTAAAAACCTTAGGAAGTCACAGGTGTAGAAGGATTTGACTAATATCCTATTAAGTCTCCCTCTGATGATACTGGATCACCCTAGAGGCTGCCTTTCAGAGGTCAGCAGTGTTTTCTGAGGCCTATCTGCTGCAGTATTTGTCCAGCTCTTGGATAACTGCTCAGCACGTGCACAGGGTATTGCCTGTAGCACTGTGAGCAGACATCGTAGCAGCCAGGGGAAAAGACATTAGCCCTGTTTTCCTGCTCCCCTGACAGGAATGGCACTGCCACCATGCATCCTCTTACGGGCTGCTGGGGAGGCACAAGGAGCTTCAGCAGTGTCAGGTGGAAGAGCCTTGGAGCACAGGCTGAAGAGGAAAAGGGAGCATTGGTACCCTGACGTAGTTAGCATCCCTCTCACACTGATAATGCCATGTCATGCAGCAGACACAGTGAAGAACTGGGATTCAATCTCTGTAGGGGAGGCACTGTTGACTCTGTTTATCCAGTTGCTAGAGTCATAGATGTCCACACAGAGACAGATGTCAACAAAAGAACTGACACATACCCAAAACCAGGGTAAAACACAGCATGAAGAGAGTCTGACAGACTGCCTCTCATGTGTGCCCTCCTGGTGTCTTTAATCCTGTTGGAGAGAGACCCATGTGGTCCTTTCTGGCTGTATTTCTACCTTCCTTTCTACCTTCTCTGTGGTTAGGAAGAGTCTGTTATAATAACACATATTCCTTTTTTCTTGTTGTAATCAGAGAAATGAAAAGTGAAATTTACTCCATCAAAGAAAAAAAAATTAAGTTTGAAATGTAGATGGGATTAGGGATCTCAAGACCTAGTCTTGATGGTGAGCCTGAATTTAAAAGCAGAATAGCCTAAAACAAGAATAAAAAATGCAAATGTTGATGTCATTTCCAAATTTGGAAAGTGGATACCAGCCAAACAAATGCCAACATAACAATACCTACAAAACAAATCAAAATTTCCCTCCAGTGTGCAGTGTATGCTAACACAGGCTTGAACGCATATCCAAACTCTCTGGAAAAGTAGAGGAAATCACATAGGTCTCCACTTTTAAAGCTACGAGAAAACCTTTTTCATTTTGACACCATTTTGTTCTTCATATAACAAAACAGAGAACAGAAAGGAGCACTTTTCCAGATCTTAGTCAGGACTGCTTTCTGATTAAAACGACTTAGGTTCATAACCTTCCTTTCTGCAACCACAGAACCTCAGTCCTAGAGCCCAGATTGACTCTAAGGGTAACTTGGAACCGCTGGAAATCTGAGCGGTCATTTCATTCAATACTCGGCTTGTGTCTGGGAACTTTGATGAACCTAACCTGAGATTCATGACTGTAATCAAATCTAAGCAGAGATCAATTTTGCCTTGGTTTTAGTTTCATGTAAGGAGGCGCCCACCTTGCTACCTGTCTTCACCTTGACCAGGCAGCAGAATGTCTGGCTATCTCCTTGCATTTCATCAGTAGCTTTTCAGGTCATGTTGCCAGGCTCCTAGTAACCCACCCGTTTGTGGTTCATTGTCCTAAAATTTGCTTATTCTGGTTAGTGTTCCCTGCAGCTGACGTGGTTGGCTCAGTTCAAGGAATGATTCTCTGCTCAGATGGTAGCAAGCTTGACAAGGACTCTTTTCAGAACTTGGTACAAATAATGTATTCTTCTTGGATGGATTAGAGTCAACAGCACCATAATTGCAAACCCACGCACCCACCTCTGCAAACTAGCACTCCAGGACTGTGCAGGAAAACAGAATGCCTGCCTGACCCACACAAGTATGCCGTGCCAGCAAACTACACTGGCTGTAAGCAGAATTAGATAATAGATTATTAGCTGAATTCAGATAACGTTCCTTGTTCGCAGCATCAGAGTGGCCGCTTTCCACTGGAGAAACTGAGGTATGGCAAACCAAAAGGCTTTTTAGAGGTCAGGCATACATCCAGGAACAGAACATTGGCCAGTGGCTGCACTGTATACAGAAGTGATGATCTTAGTGTTAATTCAATGTCTTCTATATTACTTTGCAAAAAAGAAGTGAAGGAATGCTTGTGTTTGCATCCTCTCTACTCTCAGGTTGTCTTCACCGTCTGACAGCTGGTGTCTGAAGCAGCATGCCACAATCTCAGGGGATTCTGGGGCTCACCAGTAGGTGATTATCAATAAATTGCTATTTAAAATCCTAGTTATGTTAGCTTGCATAGATTAGATAAATTAATTGCATAGTCTGTTCTGTATCTAGATTGCTGAGCGTCTCAGACTCTTGATGGTCTGGAAGAAACAGTCTCACCAGTACATTTAAGATGGACTTTCTTTGGATATTGTGAATGACTCTGAATGTACTGCTTCTTTGAACTGTCTGACCACTAGACATTTTAAAAAATAAATTCACAAGGTTTAAAACCAAAGCTTGACTATAGCTCTCAGAAGCGACAGGACTCTGGTATAGGATTTTTGTTTGCCACTTGTGTTAATACCAGTGGTAAATGTGTCACACTGGGTGCCTCTCTCATGTGAGGACACAGTAAAATCCTCTGATCCTTGACACAGCATCTCTTTTAGAACAAGAAAGCTTGAAATAAATAAGAAGTGCTTCCTAGGTTATCTCAGACATGCCTGGGGACTTACAGGGATGGCATGTGGCCATCTCCTGAAGCAGTAGCTGAAAGCCAAAGCTGGGACATCCTCAGCCATCTCAGGTGACATCAAATGTCCATGATTAAGCAACTGAACTGAGGCATGGAGATCATGTTGATAGCCAATGAAGCCAAGAGACAGCTTCTGTTTGAAGCAGGCTTTGGCTGGTGGTCAGCTGGGTGACGGGGCTCAAGGAGCCTGCACCAGCTAGATTTCCTCTGATTGCACACCAAGCTTAAACAACCAGCCTGCATTACAGACACTGACAAAGGCATGGTCTTCATCTTGAGCTCAATCTCTCCCCAGTTGAGATGACAAATGAGGTTGTGGAAGTATAAGCCTGCCCTTGTTCTTATTGATAACAGAAGAAAGAAGGAAAAGAAGGAATAATGAGCTACACAGACAGGTAGCAGTCTGGGGAAGATATTTTGGAACATCACCGCTGGGTATCCCATACAGGTTGAAAATACTAGTTGGTACTTTGGTCAGAGGTGCATCTGGAATTGAACACATATGAAAAAGACAGCCTATAGCAGCCTTCTTTCAAGACTAGGGCTAAAATATCCTCCGCATTGTGAGGTCTGTTGGCTGTGTGTGGTTTTACACTGAGAATTATAACCTAGCAAAAAGTACACTGTTACCATATGTTGCATACTAGAAGTCATTCAGTCTACTACTAGTGAAGGTAGTAAAGCAGGCTGTTTGGAGTGCCACACTGGTTTTGCCTGCTGGCTTATTTTGTTGGCTGAATGCAGGAATAATACACAAAAAATAACTAAGCTCATTTTAACTTTTGGGAAGATCCACAATTCTGTGATGCTAGTCTTAATATTTGGAGTGGAAGTACCTTCACTGAAGCTCATAAAAATCCAGTGCTATTTGAACCTGGTTCACAGCATGCACCCATCTCCCTTTGGTGACAGAACTGGGAGCAACTTCCACTGTGTGGCCCATTAAATACCTCCATGGTTAAGGACCATAGAGCTGAATCCAGCACATGAGGAGCATTGCTGACTTCATTAAGTCTTATTTAATGATCTTAAATTATTTAAGTCGTGCTTTTTTAAACAGCTGCTTGAGAGCCCTGTTGGATCAAGCTTTACATATCTAATAGAGTTATTATCAGTCAACCTGAATGTTGAGGTTCACCTGATCTAGAGAAAGATGTCCCTGCTCACAGCACAGGGGTTGTACCAGGTGACCTTTTAAGGTCCCTTCCAACCCAAACCATTCTGATCCATCATGTTGAAATAATGCTGGTGTTGAGTAGGAGATAAGACTATTTTTATGGCCATGTGCAATATTTTCCTCTCTCACCAAAGCACCTTTCTGAGTAAAAAATGTGTGGGTAGGTTTCCTGCTTCCCTGGATGTGAAGGAGCAGAGGAGGCTGGCTGGGTGCAGTGCCTTTTCCCTGTTTATACAAGCAGTGCTGATGGAATGGTGGAAATGGCCAATAGTAATGATAAGCCTTCAGATGCCCTTTTGCAAGCAGCACATCAGCAGGTTGTTGCAGAACAGGAACTTCTTGTTTACCCCGCTCACCATCTGCATCGCGTTGGCACCAGCCTCTCATCTGTGTGCACAAACTGGAATTCTGCCCCCACCAACAGCCAGCTCATTTAACTCCTCGTGGCCTTCTGAGAAATCAGTCTTCTCACTATTCTGACGTTATCTTTTTCTTCCCTGCTGCAACGGGGACCTGCATGACACGGCTATAAACATCTAGTGGTAGAAAGGTCCAGGAAATGAAGCAATAAATGCAAATGGAGGACTGATTCTGTTTGGTAACCTGCTGAAGTTTCACTCTGGAAAGTTTTATGCATCCTGTTGGTCTCTGCTAGACTCTAAGGAAGAGCCATCAGTTAAAACAAAAATAAGAATGTTTTGGGGTTTTTTTCTTAGGTAGTGGAGGCAGAAACGAATCATGGTCAGTTGTTTTGGCCAAGTATGCAATCACCAGGAGATCAAACTGTGCCACAGAGGATGACAAGGCTATCAGTTGCAGGGCTCAGTTAAACACTACAGCCTCCATGGACTTAATCACAGCCAGGAGCCATATTAAACATGACTTGTCCCTCTCTGCAGTTACAGAAGGTGATGACTATAATTGTTTCAGGGATGGTATCTTCATCAGGTACTATGCTGACACTGCAGTTTTCCTAGCAAAGTCTAACGTTTAATCTTCTCATGGTTTTGCAATGAAACTTAAGCTACATGATGGGAAGGACCATGGAGGAGTAGCTCAAGACGAAGCCACACTTTGTCTAGCTGCTGGTTGACAAATTGCAATGACAGAGAGGATTGTAAAGAAGTGCATGTGTGATGCCTAATAGGTTAGCTGTACAGAACTTCTTCAGTTTGGGCTCACATCTTTGTTTGCTGGGTGTGAGTTCTGAAACATGCCTGCTCTTAAACCACTTGAAATGTCTTGTTCCTCCCAGACATGGACAAATCTAAAACATCAGCAGACATCTGCTCTGAGGCAAGCATGATGGCATCTGATTATTCCCCCAGCAAAACTTTTCCTGCTTCCTGCACCTGTCCTGCATCTGTGTGACATGGGAAGGCACGGGGACAGTGGGCAGCAATTCCCTGACATGTGAGTGAGTGTTAGGTCATTGGGTTGTTGCTGTCAGAAGCATCCCAGGCTTAGCCTCTGCCCAAATGGGTCCTGCTAGATCCTTTTCCGGGAAGGCATGGGGACAGTGAGCAGCTCTTCCCTGACATGTGAGTGTTAGGTCATTGTGTTGTTGCTGTCAGAAGCATCCCAGGCTTAGCCTCTGCCCAAATGGGTCCTGCTAGATCCTTTTCCTCTCCTCATGATTCATGCATTATTATCTCTGTACCTTTGTAGATTTGGGTCTGACACAGAAATCTTTGCTCTTTACCTTTTTCAGCTTGTCTTTAATGATTTTTTTTAATCCTTGAAAAAGAGATAATTAATTATTCTGTTCTCCATGTCTAGCTGAAATAAATGCTCTTTTTCCCTTACACCTGCTTTTCAAGACCTGAAACGCTGCCATAGCTCCAGTGCTCCCCGATGTCCTTTAATGCAGTAAAGATGTTCTCTTCTTCAACAGCTTCTACTCTTCCTGCTCCTCCCTGACAAATGAAGGTGTCTTTTCAAATGTAAAATAAGCAGTTCTTTTTCTTTGTACTGGTGAGTGGTTTTATATCAGGATTGCTCCCAGAGAGGATTGCCAAAATCTTCAGGAAAGTGGCCCCACTTTCTGTCTCTGGAGGTGTACATCCTCCTTTTGGAAGCAGTGATTTTATGTAACTTGCCCTTAGCTTGACAGTTTGTTGGAGGAAGCAAGGCACTGGCTCCAAAGAGTACCTTTGTCAGCACCCACTGTGCCAGGCACTAGCAATCTATATTTGCAACCAGCTTTCACAAAGCAATAATTGTTTCTTTCTCATGAGGCTGAGAAGCTTATGTAGACAGCCCCCAAGCTGTGAATTCACTCGTTTGAGGACCATCCATAGGATTAGTGAGTGTGGACCTGCCACGGTGGTCCTGCCTGCAATGCAGATATTCTCTACAATGCAGAGCAGAGGTGATACAACAACCATGTGGTACAAGTGATGTCTCTAGGTGAGTGTCTTTACCTAGCCCTTTCTCCTCAACTCAGCATCAGCTTGAGTTCTTCGTGTAGTAAAGGACTTTCTTGGAGTTCTGAGAAACTTTTATTCCTCTTTCCTACTCCACCTGTAAGACTGAAGTACTATCTTATGGTAAGAGTTTCTGTGCTATTTTTTGGCGAATATATAGACCTTGATGCTCTGACACTTCTTTCAGCTCATTTCATTCCCACTGAGCATTTATATTCTGAAGAACAGGAGGCAAACCAAAGTGCTCGCTCCTTGCACTGGGCCCACAGATCCTCAGCGTTTTAGCTGATGGAGACATACAGTTTTTTGTAGACTTTGTTCTTTGCTTAGTGGCCAGGGGCATGTATTGTGCCTTATTACATGTTTTAAAAAAGATACTATTTAAAATTATTAATTTTTCAGTGTAAAACTTGGACTGCAATCCCATTTGTTTTCATGTGTTTAGCTGCCTCTCTCTAAGTGCCTGGAAATGAATCAAAGGAGCAATGGAATTGGGGTCATCCTATGGATCAGCCATTGCACCCAGCAAATCTCAGTTATATGCCCAAACATGATCTTGCCTAATTCTCCATTCAGTTTTGCAAAGACCATAAGTAGAACATGAAAGGATGACTTTGACCCATTGTAGGATAAATCCTGGTGAAGAAAAGACCTTTCACTTCGAGGGGAGTAAAACTGATACTTTGCAAGATACTTGTGAAAAAGCTGTAGGACAGGATAAGTCTAGTGAAAAGTAGGAGCAGGTAACATAGTCCTTATGCACGTACAGTTTAACAAGCCAGCCCAAATTTTTCCACTTTTTCTTAGCTTATGAAAACCTGCTTGAGGTTTCTTACACTGTCAGAGTTTTCCTATCCATTGTGGGAGTTTGTTTACTGTTACACATTTGCAGAAGGTGTGAAAGAGCTTTTGTAGAAAAGATGTTGGTAGTGAGATAATTAAAGGCAGGGTGATGAACGTGACAGGCCTGCCATGCTGTCAGCACTAGATTCACAGCTGTACAGCACTTGTGCTTCCTACACCTATGCTGAAGGCCTCCTGTCCCAAATCCTTCTGCTCCCTCAGCCCTGTAACTCAGCCCTGCCCACCTCCCACCTCCCTGGGTGGAACAAGGAGTAGAGAGCACAGCCTGAGATGAGTGTAGCTCTGATGGCAGTTCCCATGCTCCTGCTCTTGTCATAGCCCCCAAAAGCAGAGTTATGGGGTTCATTTTACTTTGGGGGTGGCAACTTCCCACCTTACTGCCTGCCAAATATTGCAGTGGAATTTGAGGGATTAGATTTAGGGGCTGGTGTAAATGGCTGATAATGCTGGAGCTGCCCTTAGGGGAGCAGCAACAACGGACCCAGCTCGGTTCAGGGGATCATGTTTGTCTGCTGGGGACTTTTAACTCTCTGTTGTTGTGGTCTGAGAGTCTGATACTCTCTGCAGAGGATGCTTGCAATGGGGAGCCAGCCTGTGCATGTTATTTACTTCCTCTTCATGGTCTGTCAGACCAAAACCACCTTTGAGAGTGCACCAAGACTCTATACGTATATTAGAGGGCTAAGCCACCTTTTTCAGCTGGAACTAAATATTCCACAGGCAGCATCTAAACTCCTTAGGTGAAAGGCAAAGGACAAGCTCCATTGCAAGAGGTCCTAAGGCTAATTGGGAGCTAGGATGGGAACCTAAGTGAATTAGGTTGTCTTGACCTCCACAGCTCCTTGCTGAACCTCTGCCTCCTGTGTTCTTCCCTGACTTCTCTCCTGCTTCTGGGAGTTGGGTAGCCTCGCCAGTACCTCACCAGCCCTGCCAACTCTTAGAGCCTGAGCTGATGGAGGTGAGGTTGGGGAAACATTATTTCCTCAGTAATGCATCAATGTGAGCTCTCAATCCATTTTATGACCAACAACTAACCTATAACTCAGAGGTCCTGAGCTAGCATACTAGCTGAATTTGAACAGCTTCTGGTACTGCAGTTCCAGCCCTCAGCACCCTACACTAACCACAGCTGTTCTTTTGCTGGAGTCTCAAATTTTGACCTTGGTGAGTGAAATTCAGTAAGTCTAGAAGATAATTTTCCTGTTTGGTCTTGTGAGTTTGCATGGAAATGGTGTTGCTTATTATTATATATTCCCTAGAAATGTAGTAGTGCTGTTGTTCTAGCCACATAGCATTAAATTAGCTCCTCTTCTGCTCTGTGGAGAACCATTTTGCCCAACTCCTATTCCAGTTCTGCTGAAACCCTGAAACTCCCTTTGCAGAAATGCAGTTTTCATTTCTAGCTTGCATTAGGGATAATACCATGGAGAAAGGGAAGTGGGAAAGGGTGTTATCTGTTCTCAACAACTGCCAGGCTCTTCCTCTTCCCCCCTCCACTACCTGGGGGGCAGCACAGCTAGTACAGGTGGCACTACACATACACAGTGTGTACGTCTGGAGATAGATCTGCATGTGGACTGTGTATATGTACACACACCCCCTCTGCTTTTTCATCTGCAGGCAGCTAATGTGACTGCCTCTGCAATACGACGAGATGTTATGAGGTTCTTTTCACAGAGGTTGAGTTCATAGCTTTGTTTTGACAAGTGTCATCCTGGAAGAGGGTCTACACAGGACCTTGGGGTGGAAATTTATCAGTTCAGGTCTTAGATGCCAGATATTCAGACCCAAGTAGGCTTCCAGAAAAGAGGTAAGGTACAAAGAACCAGCTAGAGGTGCTTTCCTTTCATTTGAGAACCAGATAGCAACTCAAGCTGCAGGAGTCAGAACTGGGAATCAGTTATCTATGTGTTTTGTCAGAATTTGAGAGTATATTGAGCAAGTAGCACAACTCCAGACTGCCAGGTACCCCTTGCCAGTGATGCCAGAGGTTTCCCCTGCTGTGTTGCCAGCAATTAAAGAGTTATTGTCTGCTTCCCTTTGAAACTGTGCTTTCATATCAGACATCACTGTGGCTTGTCCTGTCAGAAATAAGACTAATTTCTTTACCCCACCAAGAGTCCAATGCCAGAAATTTAGTGGATATACTTTTCCAGCTGAGGACATTCCATGGATTTTTTTTTTCTTCAACAAGAAGAATCTTTGTGCTTCTTATTCTCAGTCATATGGTCAAATGAACGTGCACGTGCTTTTCTGCTTCACGATAAACTTTGCTTTCTAAACCACTTTGCAAGGGTGTTGCTATTCTATCTTTCCACTCTAAGTTGTCCTGTGTCTGTCTTCTATATGATAGCCTTTCTTTCACCCTAATATGTTTTAAACAGCTTTATGATAAGCCAGTATAGCAGCTGTCAAGCTGTTAATGTTTTCCCTTCTGCAGCATGTGACAGAATTCAGAGAACAAGAAGCCCAAAGGAGAACCTTTGTGTTCAGTACATAAACAAAATACTAATAGAGAAATAAGTGGTAGTGCAAGAATTTCAGCCAACTTTCACTCTTCTCCAGGTCAGTTGTAAATCAACTAGACATACAGAGGCACATATTGTCATGCAGAGCATCCCTGTTGGTGACAGATATGCTGAGCAATGGACTGGTCATTTACAAATCTTCCTTCATTGATGCTGCTTTGGGGGATCAGTTGAATTGATTTTGATTCTTATCATATTTTCTGTTGCAATACCTGCCAGCAGTAATTCACAAACATCTTTCAGTTCAGAAGCTAGTAAGAGAAATTCATCTACCATTCTTTTTTTAACACTATGTTTGGACTGATGGCATTGAGGACTACATGGAGAAGCAGCAGCTTTTATTAGGCCAGCTGATAAAACTGGAAAACACAGGTAAGCTTTCTGTTCCACAGTCCCTTCATCAAACTAAGTGCCGTGTTTATTATTGTGTTACTCCACTGTAGTACTACTGTAAAACTACAGAAATCAATGGAGTTACATTAGCATAATATTAGGGTACCCCAGCAGTAAATCAGGCCATGAGTTGTTGTGGCTGATGAGCTCTGAAGCAGTGCTTTATTTCCTGCAAAGGTCAGGGTGATGGATTGTACATCAAATTTTATCTCCTCTGCAAAATGTTCATTTCTAAATGGCCTTTCACAAGCCAGCAATATAGGGCATATCTTACTCTTTTAGACAAGCTAGAGCTTTTCTGAATTGAGTCAAGATGACAAACAATGTCCTTGATCCTCCTGGATTTGACAAAAAGGCTGGGTGTGTTGTGGTAAAGCTCTGTCACTGTGTCTGGAAGGATTCCTGGGCACTGGGATGGGACTGTGTGAGCTAGCAAAGCCCTGTGAGTGCCCAGGCATGAACTTGACCTGTCCTGACTAGCACTCTGGTTTGTGTGCAGCCATCTGGCACCCATGGACGTGATTGTTTACAAGTGCAGCTGTAGGTCCTTCCATGCCAGTTGGCATCTGTGCCCAGGAATGCTACTGGTTGGTCTAGGGCAGTGCAGATGTAACCAAATTATCTGAGGATAAAAGCGTATAGAAACAGCCTGTCAGTCCTGTATCTCACCAACCAACAAGGATCAGCTCTGAAATTGGGGAAAGGTTTTGGTCAGTATCTCCTGTTCAACATCTGTCATTTTAAAGCTATGTTTTACACTGCAGCTGCCCTAGCTTGGTGGAGGAGGATCAGAACAAGCATAAAATCATAGAATGAAGTGGGTTGGAAGAGTTCTCCAAAGGTCATCTAGTTCAACCCCC
>NW_008599391.1:0-15709 GCF_000691845.1 Merops nubicus
AATTCCTACATTTCTTAACACATATATGCATCAGTTACAAGTTTCATTACCAGAACTGACATGCTGAAGATGAACCCTACCAAACCAGGTGAAAAGAATGTGCAGTATTGGTAATCATTATCAAACTCATGCCACATGGTTGTGTGAAGGAAGTGCAACTGCCAGGTTTACACTGGGTTAGAAAGTTAATTTTGTGTTGTATTTTTGCTTTGAGCAGCACAAACACAACATAGGATTCTTACATACACAGAAATCATATTTCAGCTAAACTTAGGATGTAGTCAAGAACATGAGTCAACATTTAACATCAGACTGAGTGAGCCAGAATTGTTTGTGTGTAGTACAGGTAATGATGATTAAGAAGTGTCACATAATAAGTAGCATAGGTTGTCTTCTGTTGTAGGTTCTGCAGCTTCAGCAGACTGGCAGCATGCAAGCCACCAAGTGGATAGAGTGATGGAGGAGAAACAGTGTTAAAAAGAGAAGAAACAGAGGCTAAGCATGAAGATAAAATGGCATTGTTTGAAAAAAAGATGGGGATGAAAGGAAGAATATCAGCCAACAAGAAAGCAAGTGACAGCCTTTATAAAACTGTATTGACTATCTATCTGCAAGAGGTCATTTGTCTTCTTTTCCTGTAACAAAATTATTACGGCACCAAATCTGTTTCCCTAGTTAGAGTATAGTTCACTTTGATTGTGGGCAGCAAGTCTGACATTTGGCAGCCAGACACCAGTGCATATGTCTGTCACACAAGCCTCACTGTGAAAACTGGGAAATGAACATAGAACTAGGGCTTCGGAAAAGTGCAGGAGGAAAGTAACTACCTGTAGTAGTGGACAAGTAAGATGAATATAAAAGAAAAGTTATAGAAGCTTTGGGGAGCAGAGGGTAGAGCCTTTTTATCCAACATCACTGCAACAGAGGGTTTTCCATTCACGTAGAAGGTCCTGGAACCTCTGGGAGCACATCTTGGCTGTCCACAATTACCTATTCTTTCTTTGACAAAACCTTATTCTTTATCAATTTTAAGTCGTCAGCAATATGAAACACACTTCAGTCTGCAAACAAAGGCAAGGTATACTTTGTACTTCGAATATAAATACCTATATCTGAAACTGGCCATCACTGATGTGCATTTACAAGCACTCTTTTTTTCAATGTGTCTACAATTAGCCTGTATTCAGGGCTCAACCAAAGCAGTTGCTTTATCACCCAGTGACCCCTCCCTAGCCTAGAATTGGTATCAGGAAAATGAGAGGTGACCCATGGGTTAAAGTTAAAACAGATTTAATGAAATACCAGAACTAACATTAACACTAATACCAGTATAAATTATACAAGGTAATACTCAGCCCAGTGAATGTATGGTGGTCACAATAAAATGATAGCAGTCCTCAGGAGCAGGATGATGAGCAAGCCACTCCAGAGATGGAGGCAAAAAGGCTTAGTAGAGCCCACAGACTTAGCAAACTTCCCTCTTGAAGATGAGCATGACATGTATGGGCTGGGATACACCTGTAGCTCTGGTCACCTGCCCTGGCTTTTGCCCCTCCCAGCTGAAGCACCTGCCTGACTCAAAACTGCAAATGACCTGCAGACCATAGCTGGCCTGGGATTCTATCCCAGAGAAACCAGGACAAGATGACAAAGTTCCTTCAGTAGACCTCTACGTGTGTTTTAAATTCTTACAGAGTATTTGGTCTTATTTGTTCACATAAAAAATGCTCAATAAAAGGACATTATGGTCTGCAAGAAGGTCTTTTTAAGGAGAATTAAAGTGGAATGTATAGCACTGGTGGGTTTTTCATTGACTCTATGAGAATAGAATTAATCTATTTTTAATATCCACTTTTAAAAAAGATGGCAACCAGAATGGCAACTATAAGTCCCTCAAGGACAGGTGTCACAAGGTCATCTACAAGCACCTTGGTACTCCCTATGTTGAGTTACAAATGCAAAGCTCATTCCCAGTTTATGATGACTTGGCACTGATTTTAATGTCCATTCACAGACTGGCAATAATCCACACAACCATGTCCAGAAAAGTCTGTGAACATATTCCCTTCTCCCCAGCTAATCCAAACTAAGCTTAAAAAAATACTTGATTTATCAGTATCTGGCACACTTATATAAAATAATGTGTCATTTGTCACCAGGGCTTGTGATATGAAAATCTGACTGGGGAAATGTTGGAGACCGAAATAGCCTTTTACAGTCTGTGGGTGGCCAAAAAAGCTGCAGCTATATTCCATAATATTCCTTGCTGCCATGGTTTATTTCTCAAGAGCTTCTTGTCAATCCATTTAAAACTCACACTCATGCAGACTCAAAGAGAGACGTGGGGGTTTGTTCAGACTGGAACTGAATATGCTTATACATTAAAATCCCTCTTTTCACATGTAAACAGGATATTAGCAATTCTATAAATTCTATGTGAATTTTGCTTTGAAATTCTGAGCTTTATAATCTCAAAGTATAGAGAATTTAAAACCCAAATACATTGAAACCAAACAGCAGAGAATCTCAAAACCAAATGTGGATTTCATAGTCTTAAATCAGTTCCTTAATCTCAATTTTTACATGCAGCCTTTACATCACTTTCAGTACTGTTATTATGCTGGTCTGTAATTGGCTTGCATCTTATTAATGGGTATTTTCAACATATAAGGGAATTTTAATAAATATAACAAAGAATTTTAGCCAGTTTCAGGGAAATTATGTTATCTGCCTTAGAAATTCATTCATTGAAATCAATTACCACAAATTAGAAAGGGCAAGTAACAAATCAGAGACTATAAATAGTAGGATCTAAGGAAATTATAAATTACTTTTTTTCTATATTATCCTCAATAAAAAAAGTTATCTTTGCATTATCACAATTATCATATTTCTTCACCAAAAGAAGATAAAATTGCCCTCTGAGCATTTAAAAATCAATTTTACACATTGCAAAGTTCAAACAGTTTTCTCCCTTGGAAAACAAATAACTAATAAAAGGCAAACACCATTTGGAAATAACTAACTTACACTCTGTAGCATTTTTAAGTCTGCCTAAGAAAATTAAAAGGATAAAAGCTTCCTGGGCATGTGAAATAATTTATTTCTATTGCCTTCACAATTTTTGAAGTGGTAGTTAAAAGACGAGACAGTGGAATTCAAATATGAGATGCAATCTGAAAATACTTTAATTTATTAGAGCATTTTGAAATATATGTGGATGCAGGCATAGTTTATAAAATAATTGCTATTTTCTTAGCATTAAAGCTCATTAGTCTATATTTGAGACAATTTTTGTGGATGAAATACAAATTTTTAGGCTTTTGCCCCAAAATTGGAACCACTCTGCAAAGAAGTATTAAGGTTTAGGTACAATGTGGTTCTCTGGAAATTAATTCAGTGTCTGCTGTAAATGCAACGAATGGCTGCTTCAGAGCAGAGAAGAGAGTGTGGGTGTGTCTTGGTGTGAGGAACATGATGGGTGTATGTACTCTGAACGCTGCGTGCTGGTGTTCAGTGCACATGAAAAAGAAACCAGCCTGTAAAATCAAAGTAGTTTTCTGCCACGATGCATGAGTTTTGCATGCATGACCTTCCCCTAACCCAAAGAAAAATCCTCTGAGCTTTAGGAGCTACATCATCTGCTGGTGTTTCTTGAAGAAACCAACCCCAGCTCAGCACTGTGCTACTCACTGCATCTCTGCACTAGTGAGTCAAATACTCCAGATCCTTAGCTACTGGGTGATCAGCATTGCTCTTCTTACTACACAGACAGTCTTGAAGTTTGTTTTTTCTTTCCCCTTCTCCTAGCCATGGATTATGAGCTCATAGCTGTGAAATAGTTACCACCACCATGTGCTTCTCCCACCACATTCTAGTGCTATGTGCTGAACGTGAACATGGTTCTTACTTACTGCTCCAAACAGTCCAGTTCCCTAGAGCTCTGCGAGTCTGGTCTTTGCTCAGCCCCACCTGCTGAGCCTTTCCTTCTCAGCACAGGCTGTCCCTGCCTCTAGGCCATCTCAGTTAGCTGGCTGTTGGGAAGGGCATTGTGTGCCACCCGTGTGTTTTTCCATTGGTTGGCAAGGAACCAAAACAGAGATGAAGGACAATAGCAGAAATTCAATTAAAAGCACACTCTGGGAGTTTTATGTTTGGTTAGTTTTGTAAACAAACTACATTTTTTGCACAACAAATGTGGCTTTATCTACTAAGCTAGCCTTCCAGTGGTGTCACACAAAGAGTAATGCTGTCTGCTGCTTCTGTGCTTCAGCCTCATAGAAATGACCTAACTAGCACAGCTTCATATGATTCCTTTATCATGGAAGGACCTACCTTGGCAGCTCCTCTGCCTCAATGTGCTGCTCCTAAGCCCTTGTGAGCAGGTTGCTGCTGAAGGCTCTGTAGGATGTCTACATTCCTCAGTAGCATGAGGCTGCTGCGAGGTTTGACAGCTCTCCGGGGACTGGGCTGTTGTAGAGACAAAGTCAGATCCAAAGTCAAGCTAAGAAGTTGACCCACAGATCAGGGTCCAACTCAGCAAGGTCCATGGCCAAGCACAGGCATGGTTAGGAGAGAACTGCAGGGAGGCATGACACAATGTGTGCTTGTGTCCTATGACAAGGACTGACAGCCCTGGGTGGAGCTGGAGGTGGTTCTGCTCCCATGGGCAGGGGTTGGGGTCAGGGGGAGGCTGGGTGGGGGCAGCAGGGACTGGAAGTGCCCGCAGGGTCCTCACAGCTGATAGAAACAGAAGATAGGCTTCACCTGTAGCTGCAGTGCAGCAGGTCATGCCACTTCTCTGAGGCAAACCTACTCCAGGACGTTCCTACCACAAAGATTTTCTGTGCTGCTTATACGTGTACCAAATTATCACTCATTACAAAAACATGAAGGCA
The DNA here is from genome assembly GCF_000691845.1 of Merops nubicus. Taxonomy (NCBI): domain Eukaryota; kingdom Metazoa; phylum Chordata; class Aves; order Coraciiformes; family Meropidae; genus Merops; species Merops nubicus. Next base: position 4,899 of record NW_008599391.1, read on the forward strand.
CTGAGCTGAAGCTCCAGCTCTGATACAGCATTTCCCAGGAGCTGTTCGTTCCAGGGCAAAGAAAGCCCTCGTGCAATTCCAGCACTGTTTTGTTCAGAGATATGAAAAAACACCCACGGCATCTCATTCAGAAATCATGAAATGGTTATTTTTTAATTAGTGTAAGAGACACTCCCGCAAAATGTTTCTCATTTTTTATACAAGGAAAAACATTTTGACACGGCACCTTTGAAGTGCTCTTTCTGAGCTGCAATCAGCAGTGATGGAACCTGGGATTTAATTTGGACTATCCTCCTCTACTTGTCTTTCACAGTAATAATCTGTCTTCCAAGTATTACCTCTCTATAAGTATTATATATTTCTGATTTTTTTTTTTTTTCACAGAAATAAAATGAAGGATGGAATAAACCTAGTGGTTTTTTCAAGCAGATGAGATCTGCTAGAAATAAGAATGACATCTTCATCATCTTAAGCCCATATCAGTGCTCTGGTCTTGCTGCCTTCATTATCATCCCCCTTTCCTGGAGGGAACTCCACTGACCCAAACATCTGTGGGAGAGCTTTAGACACTTATAAACAGGGAAGAAACAAAGTGAGTGTCTTACACATCAATTTAACCAATCATTTTAGCAGTTCCTTAATAATTATTTCTGTGGGGGAAAAATAACAGTGAGTAAAGTGTTGCAGAGTTATAGCCTTAAAATCTTGATTTAATATTCCATTTTCCCTAGAAATGACATGAATCCTATTTTCTGCCATTGGTGACTCAGAAGGTAAGTTCAGATGATCAGCTTCCCTCTGAATTTCAACTGGCTGACTTTTGCAGATTTTCCTGGTTTGTGCCCAGTAGCTATTCATTAGCTCATAAAGACAGTTTTCATTCTTTTGTTACAAATATTTGTGTAAGAATAATTTACTTTCTTCTCTACATACTCAATTATTTTAGTAGACTTTGTGCTATGATAATGAAAGGTTGACTGAGAAAAAAAATTAAGTACTATTTAAATAAATCAAATTAAATTATTTATTGCTTTCAGAAGAGTAAAGTGACTCAAGTATATTCTTTCTCCCTTAGCAATACCTCTCATAACTGATCTGATATTATCTGCAGATGTGATGAAAATAGCCATAATTTAGTATGTACTCAAATATTAATTGCAGCTTGTTCATGAGGAAAAACAAACCACTTGTCAGTATGCAGTAGTTGGACACTGTAGTTTTTATAGGTTAATTAGCCTTCAGCCTGGGTCTCAGCTTAAAAAAAAAAAAAAAGAAACAGTAGAAATGAATCACAAAGCAATCTTGTTTTTCACTGCAGATGTTACTGGGAGCCCAAGTATAAATGGGTCACAGATTTATCAAGAAATGTTAACTCTGTACTTAATTTTTAAAAGAAAATATTGATTCCATGTTTGGGGTTGAGTTGATATTTGGTGTTAAAATTTGTTTTCCATTTTTGATTAATAGCTCTTCAAAGAAACAAACATAAAACATAAAAAGAATATGCATAAAGCTTGTTTAAAACTCTGATGCCTTTTAATCATATGCAATACATGCATTTTAGAAACTAAATAATTGTGAAATTTATCAGTTATATCTGACCAGAAACGGGGAGAAAGTTTGTTTTTATTTGTCAGGAAATGCTCTGCTGTTGATAAAATATCTCCAAATTTTCCAGAGAAATAAAAAATTCAGAAAAGCTCCTTTCACATGAGTGAAAACCTTTATAATATTTTCTTCTTTTACTCAATATAGTGAAATTAGATATATTTTCTGGTTTGGTATTGCTTCTATTTTCTCTTCTGATAACATCAATTTATTGTGATGTCTACTTCAAAACACAGTTTTGTCAAGCTAACTTTGTGCCACTCTGGCCCCCCACCAAAATTGTTTTGATAATGTTTTGGGTTTGGTTTTTTTTCTGCAATAAAGGCATTCTGAAAAAAAACCAAAACAACCACAAAATCAAAACATAACAAGGAAAACCAAACCCCTCCAAACCACCACCACCAGACTAATTCTGTTTCTCACAGAAAGTCTATGTACCAGTCCATTCTATGTACCACTCATGCAAGCTGTTCTGATTGATTGTCACCAGAATCTAGGCTACTGTTGATGGGTGCTGATGTATATTGAAGCTTCTCTGTGCCCTTGTATCAAACTGAAGGCTGGAACAATCACTTGCAGCAGCTCCTGTACAGAGGTTGATGTACAGCTGCCAATACATAAATCATTTACTCTCAACACCTGCCCTGGCTACTTCCTAGAGGTTTTACATTAGCATGCTGGCTCCCTCTCTGCTGAGAGAAAAGGCTATTAACCTGAAGCCATTTCATGGACAAAGAGGCACGTTCTGACAAATTGAAATATTGAGAAAAAAAAAAGTCAAAGCTGAAATATGGCAATTCTCATTACAAAGCTTCTCCCTGATAAAAAGAGAGAGGTTCAAGGAACTGCCACATACGTAATGTATTCTTTGTATCCATCCTGGTATATCAAGCAAAAGGCTCTGTCTGGCTTTTATGGTTCTCTTGTCTAAATTACAGCTTGTTGCTTGTGGCTTCCTCTGGTCACAAAATGGTTTAATGCTCCCGAATCACAGAGAAGAATCACTTAGGAGATACTCCACAGTCTCTTGTGATTAAGCGTTCTATTAAAACTACAACCCAGATGTGAAGATCCTGTGGAGAGACTCTGAAGACTGACATTTGCAGCTAAAAAGGATCTTAGAAAACCTCTTACACCTGTCTGGCAAACTCAGATTTATTCCCATCGACCCTCCTGAGCTTGATATTCCAGTCTGGGCGATAATCCAAGCTCTTTCATGAAACTGTGCTCCTCCAAGCCTCCTTAGTATCACTAGCTCTTAGATAATGGGGCTTAAAGTCTCAAGGCACCCTGAGATCTTTCAGCCCTGAGTTATTCCCATGTTACAAGCTTCACTTAGCTGCACACTGCTCAGATAGAAACAGCTCAGATGCTGTCTTCATACTGATTTCTGCTGATGTTTTAGTCAATGAATATCTTCTGTCCACAGTGGTTCATTCAGAGCGTAAAACCATGAACATTTATTTACACATTCTGCCCAACTATGTCTGATACTCCAAGAAGGGAAAAATAGAGAACTCTTCACAAAACTGGGAATATTAATGATGATATTATTTAATGGCAGATGGTGAGGGTCATGGGGAGTTGTGTGCATGCATGCACATGCACAGTATGAGTCCCTGAAAAGCAGCAATCAGGGCTCTACTCTTCTGAATACAGCAAAATATTGCAGTCATGAAAAAAATTCTGAAGTTCCAAATACAAAATTTTCAGTGTTCTTCTCCTTAGGTGTCTTCAGTTCACATGTAAATAATGATTAAAGCCATTACTTAAAAGAATGTACACAGCATAATGCATGCTAGACATTTGGAGAAAAGTTTGTTTCAATAACCACAGGATCAGCATTAATTTATGTAATCTATGTGTTGTAAATCTATGCAAAATATCTCAAAAAATAAAAATGTCAGAAATCAAGTTGGAAATTATGAAAATATGTAGAGTTGTTATGAAAAAAAACATTGTCTGAAAAAAAGTAAAAAAAAAGTTAAAAAAAAAAAAAAAAAACACCAAAAAAGCTTTTATGGGCACATTCTTTACCAAGGATGGCAATGTTGCCTGCAGGTTCTGGTGGGCAACCACCAGCAACTATGAAGAATACACTTGATTGTATAATCTCAGCATTGAGATTTTTCTAATTTAAGAACTAATAATTTTATTTAAAAAAGACAAAATTACCTGTTCTTTTGAAAATTCCAATTATAAGTTTCCTAAGCATCTCCAACCACTTCTTTGTATTTATAAAATGGCTTTTGAAAACAATGTCTGCTCATCATGCTTGACATTGATGCAGTTCCATATTGATGTATGCACCGTGGATGAGAATTAATTCTTTCAGAATATAAACTGGACATTCATTTTGGTTTATCACTTAACGTAACTGTGTAGTTCATAAATCAATCCCAAGAAGTCCATCAAAGAAAAAGAACTGAGAAATCACAATTGCCATTGTTCCTCTAAGTCAGCACTATGGAAGGCTTTTTATTTATTTTATTTAGGTTTTTTAAAGTGTTGCCTATGGTAAAAGCAGTACTAAAAGAAACAATACTGAGTGTGATTGTAGTATAATAGCACTGAATAAAGAAAAGAAACTCTGCTCCATGACTATATGTGGAATAGAATGTAGAAATTGCTGCATTAATATTTTTTTCACAGACAAAAAAATTAAGAGGGAAGCCCATATTTGTTTCTGTGATTTTGATTCAAAGACAACTGGAGTCAATGGAAATTATTCTCAAATTAAACATAATTGTCTGATGGCCTGGATGAGGGAAGTATTAGTTTACTGATCTGTTTTGTTTGGGCCCATGTTATCAGGAAGAGGGGGTTGACACGAAACCCTCACTTCTCATACTATTTCTCTGATTACCGAGCAACAGACTTGTTCTTGTTTCAAAAAGATCACATTTTATAGTCAAAATGAGCATTTCAAAAGAATTTCAATTAGCAAAAATGTCCACTTGTTCCAAAGTGGATAAAAACAAATCCCCAAATCTCAGAAGTTGCTGCGAAACAGAATTGTTGTCAGCTCTGCTATTACCCACAGAGGGCTTTGGATCAGATCCATTATCCCTTTAATCTCTTTATGTCTCTCCCATGAGCAGAGGACAAAAATGAATACAGAAAGCCCTGTGCATCAGTGACCTAGATCAGACTACTGAGTTAGTAGCTAGAGCAGCAAAACATCACTGCTCAAGTTCCCCTTCTACCTACAATCTGTGCTATACTCTGCCAGTAGGTAATGAGAAGAGAAAACACAGAAGTAAAACAAGTAGGTGAAAGATGGGGGAAAACAAGTAATATATTAATATCTATTTTCTTATTGGAAAATTTATTTTAAAATGTATAAAAAAATACATCACTCTTTAATGGCAAGCCAGGAAGAGCTGGAAGCACCATTGCTATCTCTTAGTTCCCAATATTGTCTCCTAAAATTCCACCGAAACATTGTAAAGCAAAGCAACAGATTAGTCAGCTCTGCTTTGAAACTGCTTGTGCAAGGCAGGAGTAACCTTTCTCTTTCAGAATGGTACGACACTGAATATATCTATATAAAAAAAATAATACCTATATACACACACACACTGAGTTAACTCTGATGGTGAACGTGACTGTTATACTACCTGTTAATTTGTGGCATATAATGTAATCACTGCAGCAATTCCTTAAACCTAGAAGATGAGGTACTCCCAAAACACACATTGGAAAGTATAGTAAGTTCTGATGATGATTGCACATTTATTATTTTGATATTTGACAGATACAGAGAAGGGAATGCAAATGGCTATAGCAGGCAACTGGAAAATTGCTACTAGTTTTGTGATAATAGCAGTCACAACTCCCTTGTTATTCAATTTCAAAGCTTGTATGACAGTGATGGTGTTCATCCATAGTTAAAGGAATTCTATGTACTCTAGAATTAAGTTTTCATGTTCTGTTTAATACACACTATTAAATGTTCTCACCTCTTGATCTATTTACTTTAAAATATTAACGACATTAAAGTTGTCCTGCTGTTTTGCCAAAGAGTAATATTAGTTCAGGTGTCATTAATGATATCTGCTGCCCAGCAAATGAGAAAACACTGCCAATATGTTGCCAGTCTCTTTAGAAAGAATTTTAATATGATTGAAGCCTCTTTGTAGATAAGGATTTTGTGTACTGCAAAGTACAATGAGAAAACGTTCTATGATTCTATGATAATGAAACAAGTAATTCAATATCTGTAGATGCAATAGGAGCAATAAATAAATAATATTACCAGGAAGAAAATGTGCCTTTTTGATTATGCATTTTGCCTACAGCTTCAAACAATATATGTGATATCAGAAAACATTCTTTTTCTAATGAGTAATATTTATCTCTAGCATAAAAGCCAGTGAAGATGCACACGCACACACATACACAGATAGCCATACAGGTGCAGCCCTACACATAATATTCATGCACACAGATGCCAAAAACATTTATAGATCACATATTAACCCTCACATGTATATAATTGTTTTGGTCCTTGGAAAAAAATAGTTGATGCACCGTTATTCTTAGATGTCTGAATTATCCTGAATTTACACTGACAGACAATGAGATGAAGCAAATCCCCTGGCTCTTGCTTTTCCTGCCTTCTGCTTTAACCTTGTAAAATGGGTGTTGTATTTACAAGGTTTTAGTGTTTTTATTTCTTTAAAGACAGAAAAATGTCTCTGCAGTACTGCTGTCAGAGTGCTGTAGCAAGTGCACTGAGGCTATGTCTAGACAGCACAGCAGATAAGCATTCTGGAATGCTTGGGGTCCCAGTCCTTCAACATCTTCATCACAGCTGCATGATGCAGGTCCCCATGGCCTGATCATCCACCTTCTTACTCAGGGAGATGAAGGTACAGGGGAGGGAGAGAAGGAGAATAAGGTGACGGTGCATTTCTGGATCTGGCTCTGATGTTCTCTGGAGTCCTGCAGTCCAAATATAGTCTTGGAGACTCTCCTGGTGCCCACTGAAACCAGTGGGAATTTTTCAAGTAAACACCTGTCTCAAATTCTCCATATGACAGCTGGGGTTATAGAAAGGAAAATACTAACAATGTAACTGAGAGAAAGTATCATTATGCTAAACCACAAGTACTCAGATTGCCTTAGGCTGTGAGAATCACCAGACTGGTATAAAATCAAGATGTGTATTCATTATGTCATATGTATTAAATTCTGTATTACTTCCAAAAGTCTTTTGCTGTTGACTGTTTACAAGCTAAAGGCTGGACTTGGAAAAAAACAGCAGGAAGAAAATTGAAATATGTCACACACACAATACCTTTCTGTTTCACCAGATTACATATTTTAAATGGAATTTTCTTTCATTAAAAAGGTTTTCTTACTATCAGTATGTTAATTTTTGTAGAGCCAACAGAGTGGTTGATAGACTTATTTCTGAAGGAAAATTAGTAATTTATCTAATTTTAAATCCCAGTGGTGCCCAGTAAAGTCTGTAATTTTGCTTGACATGTTAAAAATTGCCCAAATTAATTTATTTTCATACCTTCCAGAGCCCAGTGATATATATAAGGGTTTGGTCAGAACTTATACAGCTGCTTCTGTCTAGTTACTTAGAATTTGAAAGTGAAAATATCTCCCAACTGATGCAGCATTTTTCCTACATTTTGGTCACATCTTTAAAAACATTATTTACTATATTTAATGTCTTGTTTGACCTGATTTGGTAACTGACACATCAGTACTCAAGCTATCACACTACTGCCTCATTCCATCTTTGTTAAGGAATCAAACAGTAAAACAGGAAACGTTAAATCCAGAAGAAATCTTTTTCTCAGTTTTTTTAGTTATGCAAAATCTATGTTTGTGATCATTCATGTTCATTAATTAAAAACAAAACAAAAAACACATTAATGAGCTTCTGTTTCAAGTCTGAATAAATCCAGATGGAACAATATTAAAAAGAGAACACAATGTCATTGAATAAAACTTCTCTAGTGACATAGAGAAGATTGACTGAGCATGGTTTATGACTTTTTTAATGCAACATATGCACTATTTTAATTTAGAGGAAGCCTTTTGTAGTAAGTAGCAGTCCTTAAGTACTTACCCATAAGGCTGCTTACGGCAGGTTGCCTAAATTACACAAGGATAGTCTGCATCTCAGTGCACAGAAATACTCCTTTTATTGGTACAACCACTTAAAACTAAGCTACTATATGACAGCTGTGGAAATTTTTAATAATTAGAATCCAGCAAATGACTGTTCTATCTTGATTTTGATCCCTGTACAGTCATACTCATCTTGAGAGTATTTCAGATTAAAGGTAAGGGGAGAAGAAAGAAGATTTCATCCAAACCCGTTGCCTCTGGGAAAACTGTGGTGGAAGAAAGAAGATTAATAGTGCCTTCCCTCCTTGGGGGCTTGTCAATAGTTGTATTACAGCCAACACCAGAACTGTCAAGATATATGAATAATTAAGAATTCAACTTTGAGACAGGAAGTGAAGTTTTCCTGCAGGTGCTGACTAACCAATACGTGTCCAAAGAGAAGTAGATGCATGAGAATGGAAGAAATCACGAGATACCAGCTACCAAGTGGAGTGAGGTGGCTGGGAAAGTATAATTGTCTTTGGTATGAAAAGACACACTTTCCCATAGGACCTTCCTCCCTTGGATATTTATTAAGACCTACCGAGAACTTAAAGAAACAAGACCTTATCAACAGACATAATTTGAAATACTCCGTTTCTGAACCATGGTTGTTTATATCATTAAGGTAAGAACAAACCGCAAGGATTTGTAGGATTTGGAACCACGATGACTGCTTTGCTTCTAGCAGAAATGGCAAACTGCCATTGTTTAAGGTACCAAATGGTTCACTTTCAAAGAAGAATATAATTATCTCACAGTTACTCACTGGAATTTCTGGCATGAAGGAAACCCAACAATGCGTATACAGAGTTGGATCAAATCTGCATAAGTGCCTGCAATGTGAAAAACCATTCCTTACAGCAATCCATCTTGCCAACATCTTTTTTTACTTTTTGCATATATACATAGCTAGTGTATCATAACAGAGGTTGACAGCAAGACCAGTAAGAATTTCAGTACCTAAGAGGGAGGAAAAAAAAAAAAACACCAAAAAAGTCATCCTATTAAATTTGTAATAATATTATTACTCAGAAGTGGTGAGAAGTTTAGATGAGCAATAATTATTTGATTAAATATTTTGATATTAAAAGCCACATTACTTTCAGGTACAGTTAAATTTCACACACCTAATTTTGAAAGCAAAATACCTCCACAATAGACTGTTGAGAATTTTCTTCATGACTTCAGGAGGGGTAACCCCCTGTTTTGTATGCAAGATTTGGGTCTCTGTTTTCACAACTGTAAATGGCATTACTATTCATTAGACCACAGAATCCCTCCTTCCATTTCTTTGCCCTTGGCTCATATTATAAAAGGGAACACAAATAAACATACTGTTATACTACTAAACATATCTATTAATTATACAGTGATTATTAAACAAAGTCCTTGAATGCCCTCTTTGGAAAGATAGGCAAATATAATTAAAGCTAAATCCGATGCTTCCAAAATCTAAAGCATTGCAAAAAGCTTTATTTTTCACTTTGCCTGAGGATGTGAAAAACCTTAGTGCAAGGCAAAGTACTCGATGTCCCATATTGCAAGGAGTAATCCTCATTGAGACGTGGTTGGTTATATTGAGGAGATTTCTCAGAATTGAAGTACTATCTCAGATCTGAAAAACTTTGGGCTGTGATGGGGATGTGATCTGAGGTGATCTGATAAATTGACACCATGTAAAAATAAAACACTTTATGAATTCAAACCCATTTTTTTTCCCCCATGACAGCTATGAAAATAGCATGTTGTGAATGCACAGTTAGTTTCATGCCAGTATAAGAAACCAGCTCATCGAGATGTTAGAAATAACAGACTCAGTCCCATGACAGTTACGCTGAAAAACAAAATTCCAGCTTGTATCTACGGATGTTACTAATCTGTGGAAGATAATTTTATTCAGTGTGTCGTCTAAAGCCATAAAGGGATTTCCATACATATTTATTTAAGTATCTTGTTTGTTCTTTCCAGAAACGAGCAATTAGTACTACAAAAGGCATAACAGAGTGTTGGGCTACACCTGTCTGACTCCAGTGAACCAGCTACTCTGGGGATAATGGGTGTTCAGCATGGAGCTGGCAGCTGGCAGGGTGGAATGCAGTCTGCAGGATGCAGGTGCTCTGCTCTCATCTGGCTTCTGCCCACAAGCTCCTCTGTATCAGGGAATCCACACATTCACCAAGGAGGACAGGATGAATATGTCTCAAGCTACTATTTGCTGTCGCAAAGGACAAAATGATCCTGACAACACTGAAGTGTAGAAGGCAGCATCTGAACATGGTTTAAGTTATGGCCCATTCTATGAATCATTCACTGATTTTACAAGCAGTTTTAAATTGTCAGGGTAATGAGACCCTGTGCAAGATACGTTATCCTGGGGTGGGGTATTGTATTTAGCTAAAGCATCAGGGTTGCACGTGGAACATCATTGTTTTCCAGAATGAAGGCATCACACAGGATGAAATAAAACATGGTCTTTCATAGACAACCCCTCCATGGGCAAAAGCAAACAATTGTGGCAACTTGTCTATCTCTATGTGGTAACATAGTGATTGTCCTTGTATCAAAGGCATAAGAATGTGAACACTTGCCAAGCACTGTTAGAGTGATACCATAAAAATCTCTCTTCAGTGGATTTTTTTTTCTTTTATTTTTTTTGGTAGCATTCTCAGTCATATTTTATGTGCTAACTGTTGGAAAATTCAATTTAATTGTGATCATCTGCATAATATTCCATGTTAGTGTCTGCTAACAATGCAATAGCTCACATTTATCACGGCCTTCCAATCAAATGAACAAAAATGCTGAAGTTGTGGAAATAAGAGCTTTTCCCAGAAACATTTAGGAATGCTTGTCACGTATCTAGTCTGCATTTCTATCACATGAAGATTCTGAAATTCTGTCGACAAGGAGGGATCTGATCTATTACAGTTCATAGCTGGTCAGATAAAAGTGTTTAGATATGAAAGTAATAGGTGTCCTGAAAACAGACTTAAGCAAACAGATTGATTAGAAAATTTGACTTCTACAAGCAAACAGGAAAGAGGTTGAGTCATTGATCTTAATTTCAG
>NW_008599391.1:15740-30550 GCF_000691845.1 Merops nubicus
AAGTTGTACTATCCAGGAAAGGCAAGAAGAGCTTTTGTGCGTAGAAAGGATGGGGGAAAGAGCAGAATTAAAGCACTCTCTGAAGAACTGAAGTATGAATATGCTTCTGTATCTAACATATGGATCAAGAACGGGAGCCAATCTGGCTGAGAAGATGGTGTAAGGTAATGTGCAGTTGAAAATACCACAGAAGGAAAAGTAAGAATAAAGATCAGTCAGTCACCTAGCAATAGTCCAGACAAGGAAAAGGCAACCATGAGCAATGTTAATGTGAGTGCCTTATTTTATGCCCATGTTTCTCATTTTGTTTATTTGTGCATCAACTATTTGTCTTTTTCTTATCTTTTTTTTTTTTTTATTTCTCCTTGGGGTGTTTCATATGAGACCTCCTAATTTCAGATGACTCTTTGGCCCTTTGTCTAACCTTCTTTTTCACTTGATATCTTATTATAGTGATGAAAATGAAGCAAAACACTGAAATGTAAAAACAAATATGCATATATTTTTTCCTCTTTATAGAAAGTCAGTAACTGCTAGGTAAGGGAAGGACATGTTCCAAACCAACTGGAGTCAGCTAGACTTCAGCGAGCCTGGGTTGCACTCTGAAGCTAACATCCACATTTTAAAATTAAACTTTTTCTTATATTTCATGTCACAAATTTTGTAAGTCATCTCATCTCAGATTTTGAAATTACAGTATTCTGCAAGACACCTTCTTATTTAACAAAAACAGCAAGATCAGGCAGAAACACTGTTTTGACCTATCTAGTTCTATGTAGAACTAGCAGCATGACAAGAGATGCCAGAATTTTACATGAATGCATTTCTAGGTTTGTTTTTCATTTGCAGACTGAGTAGAGGCTGTATTTTTTTTTTTTTTTTTAATATTTGCATTAAATATCAGACCTTAAAATAAAGCATATCATTCTGTTGGTAAAATGTCAGAGCCTAAGAACTCTGGAGGCACTAATAACTGAGATATGGTCTTCTTCCAAGCTGCTTCATTTTGCTGCAGAACAGATTACTGCAGTAGTTCCCTCTTTGTAGTTTTAAGCAATGGCTTCTGCCAGTTAACAGTGAGAAAAGGCACATTCTGCATCATCCCCACTGTTCCCAGCAGCCTAAGGTACATGTGTACTACAAGTTATTTAGCTCTCCAGCCTATTCTTTCAGGTCCTAGTCCCAAGATTATTTACAATACATCACCATTAGTCCACCCCTAGCCTCTCTTGATATGAAACAACAGTTCCTACCAAAACAAAGCCTTGGCATGGTTCTCGTTCAGGAGGTATCTTCCAGCTGTCAATTTGGAAAATAGTGACTCAAGTCCAGCTGCCACGGCCCTACACTGTCCTTCTAAACAATGCCAGCTGGCCATGCACCACCACTGTGGTGTCACACTTGTGCAGAACACGCCACGTGGATGTGCTTCAGGTCCACAGCATAAAAGCTCCTGCTCTTTCAGAAGGTGTCACATGGCACTAAGATCACTAAGGATCTGCCCCTGGAGAGAACATGCAGATATGCATGCTCTTTAGGATGTGGCTTCAAAAGATAGGCCACAATATGACCTGGTGTCCTCTGTAAAATTAACAGCTCTGCTACCCATTGTTTAGATCACAAACCAGCTCTATTTTGTACAGCTCTTAGTCTCTTAAAGGTAGTATGTTAAATAATAGAAACGATAATAATGATTATAATGACTATCATGATAATAATAATTAATACATTGTGAGTTTCTTCCTTTTAGTTCTAGGCAGGATACACATACCAGGCTGAAGAACCCCAAGTAGACTTAAGTCGTGGCCTTCAAGGAATGTTTTATTCTTTTGGCAGGCTGTTCTCTTCCACAGATTGCACTCTGGTTAGAATAATGTATCTTCAGGATTCAGGCCATTGAGTCACTTCCCTCCAAAAGTATGATTTTAAATGTCTCACTGAGGCAGCTGAATACATGCTTGCTCCTGTTCAGACAACTCTGTATTTAAACAAAGAAGAGTATTTGGGGCACTTTAGTAGCATAAATTGTTCACTAGTCTTTGATCTCCTAAGGTGACCATACACATAATATTCATAATATCATACACATAATACACATAATATCATAATAAGGACCCCAATAGGCACCTTATGCTATTGCATAGCAGATGGTGTAGAGTCCATAGTGAATGTGGCTGGAATTTGCTGAAGCCTACAGCTACCTTTTGTAGTCTGCTGTTCACAGCATCATAGAACAGTCCAGGTTGGAAGGCACCTCAAAGGATCATCTGGTCCAAACTTTCATGGGAAGGGGAGCCATGATGAGACTATCCAGCACGCTGTCTATTCACTTCACTATTCATTATTCATCTAGAATAATGTGCAGGTTTGAAAACTTAAGCCTTATCCTCAAAATGATTTTTTATCAAAGATCTTTGAGTCAAAATCAATACATTACGTCAACAATCCCTTTTAAATCATAAATATTAAAAGCTTCAGGTGAGTCAGGGTAATTTACCCTTTTAACTGCAGCATAGTCAACTTTTCAAAATATGTTGAACATATTTCAGTTGGACTGACTATGACAGAGCCTGAGGTTTCCATAAAAATTCATGACTACAAGATGTAAGTGACACTGATGGATTCACTGTGTGACAGGCTGAAATGAAGAACAGAGGTGAAATTTCAATATGTGAAAGGCCTCCAAATTTGTGTCTGTGTCTATTAATAAATCCATAGTTAAAAATAACAAATGGTATTTCCAGGAATTATGTAAAAAGAGATCAACTCTTATCTCCAAGGGGAAAATTGAATATTCAGAGGACCAGAGAAGAAATTAATTCTAACTCTCAGGTTCGTTGGATTCATTAAATGGACAAGAATAGGAAATTTCCACATAATTCCTACCAGATTCTGTGTCTATAGGACCTGATTTTCAATACTGTTACAGGAATAAGACCATGAAACTCAATTGTTAAAATTGAATATGGTTGTTAATCCTCTTGTCCTCAACTCTCAACTTCCCTTTGTCTTACACATTTAATTTTTTGAGGAATGAAGTATCTGGGTACTTGGAGCCAGAGTACCATGAGTTGTATATCTGGGTGTCATAAACGTATTTAATTAATGGAGAAAATAAATACATATATAAAATTTTACTTTGATAGGGAAAAGGGAGAGTCATGACATTCAGCAAGATAATAAAGGAGCCATTTGTGGATGACAGTGAGATATGAAGGAGGAAAGCAAAATATCTTTGTTTTCAGACTACACTAGATTTGAGATAAAAAAGTCTTTTTCTTAATTAAATATTGATGGTTACATAAGTATATTTTTTTTCTGTCTGCTTAAATGATGATCAAGTTGATATTAAAAAAAAATTATAATGCTCTGAACAAAGCTCCTGTGATGGTAATTATATCTAATACTTTACCTCATAACAAGTACTGCATTTGTGTAAGAGAATTTTTTTTCAATTTGAGGACAATGTGGGTGTATAAAAAACAACAAACAAATAACTACACTTTTACTACTCTGTCAAAAAGGTTTAGTGGAAAAGTCCCCTCAGAGGACATTCCTTTTAAGCATTTAAAATGTTTTCAATTAATCCCAGACTTTCAGCCAGCCATTAAAGTTCATTAGAGTGCTGAAAGCTGCATGTTCTACGTCATCTCACCAGCTTCCCACTTGTCAATGTTTATTAATATTTCTAAGATACATTTGGAGTTTCTGCTATAAAAAACAATTAAACAGCCAACACTAATTCATCAGAAGCATCAAAGGTCTAAATTCCATAAGTTTGGATCAGATCATAAGGAACTAGATATCAAATAATGGTAATTCAAACAGCTGTTAAAGGGAATGTCTTTTTCTGGTCATCCTAATAGTCTATCCCTCAATTTCCTTCAGTATAGCTAAGAAACAATTGTTAGAAAAGGGCATAAATTTAAGCACTGTCCTAAAATAAGGTGTTCTCTTGAACCAGGGCTTAAAAAAATAACATGTTCTAATTCAGCAGTGCCTAACCCTGAGCCATGGCTGGCAAAAATTCTTCACTTCGGAGTAAGGGCTTCATGCCTTTAGGGACAGTAGCTGCCCATTTTTTACAGGCATTACTACAATTATTTCTCACTATGCATTTAAGATAGACAGGAAACATGTTTTCCAAGCTTGTCAAAAGAGTTGATTCCAAGAATCAAATGTATTTTTTAAGACCTTTTAGACATTGCCAAGCATAATAGTTCAAAAATGCACTTCTCTCCTCACCTCTCCAAACTTGGAAATGTTTTGGCCATCATGAATTCTAGCAACTGATACCTAGTAACCTGCAGGCAAGACTAACGGCTTATGAGTCTTAGCTCTGGAACTTTTGCCTTAATCATTACAACCTTTTTTCTTATCACACCTTGTCTATGTAGAAACCTTTTTAAAACTGTATCTTTCATCTAGCTCTGTTCATCAAAAGTATACTGACAAAGTAGAAAAAAAAAAACTTACCATAATCTTTCTTCTACTAAGGCTACCTTTTAAATCAATTCATTAAAATAGGTGTTTCTGTAATGATGCTTGACCTCAGAATCTATCAGGTTGTTGAAAGTAGCCTCAGTAGCACTATCACAGAAGTGAAAGCTTAATTGTGTTTTAATTCTAATTCTAAATTCTAATACTTTTGAATCATATTGTTTTCCAAATAGTCATCCACATTTTTAAAAATGCAGCTGCTTAGCTTACTGTTTATAAAACTACAGCTTTATTTTAGTTAATAGTACGTGAAAGCTAAATTGTGTTTTAATTCTAATTATAAATTCTAATACTTTAGATACATTTTTAAAAATGCAGCTGCTTAGCTTACTCTTTATAAAACTACAGCTTTATTTTAGTTAATAATACAGCTGAGCATACAAGATAGGTCAAAACACCACAAAGTGGGTAAATGGAGAGGAAGAGAACCTTCCTGCAATCACAAGCAAATTTTCAAGATTTCTTTAAACAATAGCACTAACAAAATGCTGCAAAAGATTTTTGCTCATGTCACGCTGACATAAAATTTGATCGAAGTTATATATCCTTAAAAAGCTTGTAACAATCATCCATTTCAAAACTGTTCTGTGTGGGCAACATTTGGTTACATATCATTCCTTACATGCAATCTTCTGAAGTGCCTCAAAACCAACTTCATGTATAATTTTATGGAATGTATCTTCTTTCTCTCAGTGTGCAGAATAAGCAATATTTTGTTCCTACATTACTGTGAGATTCTTATTCTTTAATATCAGTATCAACCTACACAATTTTCTTTAAAAGTAATCTACTGCTTTATTTTTTAAGTGAAAGGCATAACAGTCCAAAAATATGCAGAGAGAGTCCCTTAGTTTCAGATATGCATGTAAATGCACAGAGCAGACACCAATTATGGAGAAACAGTTCAATTCTGAATTGTTGGAGGAAAAAATTCAAAAGGTAAAATTTTAGCACAGTTTGCAACCAGACAAAACTGGCATCTCAAGTGTGTTCAAAGGGGATAGCTTTTAGGCTGTATTCAAATTATTGTGTGCAAATTATTAGTGCAAAAGGTAAGTTGTCATTGTTAAGCAAATGAAAACTGACAGTTCACATGTCACAAGATACGTTCTAAAAATTTAGATTTGCTTATTTTTTCAAGAGTGGAAACAAAAGAACAGTAATAATATGATGAGCTTCCCTAGATATTGCCAGTATTCTGCATTATGCATTTATGTGATAACTTTTATAGAGACAATCTTTTGAGGCTCTTAAACCTCCCAGGTAGTAGATATTGCTCCCATTCTTTTGTAAATGCTGTGACTTGCAGAGGGTATGGAGAGATTTTTTTGTATCAACAGCTGCTTAGTTCTTTCTCTGGAGCAAACCAGTCTTCTTCTCAGGCTAAATTATTCCTCACAAATTTCTCTGCTTTGGTTCCCAAGGTGCCTTTTAGTGAGATAGTATGATATGCCTCCATGGACTTGTACTGTTCAGTGGAGACATACCATTGCCATCAAATGCATAATTTAGTCATATCCAACTTTATCCAACTAACATGTAGGTACCTGATCTGTCATAATCATGTATATAAATTCATAGAGTGAGGCATCTCCAAAGGAGAATTCATCTTATGCACTGTGAATACCTACCTAGGGAGAAGAGGAATCACACTGAAAAGGTTCATTTATCTCCATTGCAGGAACCCACATCACTAGCATAGATTAGGCAGCTAATTTTTAGGTGGCTAATGTTGGATGAGATGAATACCACCCCAGGTGATGAAGTAGCATAGTAGGTCAATGTCTGAGTCCTCTGTATTATGCAGTAGCTGTAACTCCTGCTGATATTACTGTTTCTAATCAACAACAAACCATTATAATGAACCACCAGTCCCACTCTAATGTGTCTGAGTAGGAATTTTGCTATTATCTATGTCATCAGCTGCAGCCTTTCATTTTCATAAGGATTTTATCTTTGCCCTTGCTAAGCAGAAGTGGAAAGACGGCATATTAAGCCTTTCTCCAGGCTTTGTCTTTACGCCATTCCTCTCCCTCCCAAATAATGTGTTGGCTTTAGATTCTCCATCTTTCTATGCTAGCCTGATGAATTATTCAGAATGTAATGCAACACATCAGAATAGTCTGAGCATCTTGATCAAAGACTGCATAGTTTCTTTGGTTCTACACTTGGTAAACTTTTGATCTATTATTTCTCCCAGCCTTCATGCTAGAAATGTACCCTATAGATACTGGATTTGGTTTGTTTGGTTTTTTTCTCTTTCTCAGGTTGACGATCATACCTGCTGCAGGTTACTCCATGGCAGTCTTGCATTTTTGGCAAATATTTCCATTCTGTGCAAGAGTAGAGTGAGACAGACTGAACTGGAAACAGCCTGATGACAATATTTTGATATGTTGTACAAGAATGTCCTTTATTTTACTCTGTCCATCATGTGCCATACTTTTTTGGGGGGGTGTTTGTTTTTTTTTTTCTTATTGTTTTTGTTTGTTTGTTTGTTTTGTTTAGTTTTGCTTTCAAAAAATATTTTCTAATATCCTAAGTTCTATGGAGGGGCACTGTGAAATCTGACAGATGTCTTTGGAGTACAGACTCTCATGCTCTTTCATGGTTTTGACAGTCCTGTCCTCATCTGTGACTCAGGCTTCTGAACGCTCTCCTGATACAATTACGACATGACAGTAGGAGCTGCTGAGATGATGGATAAGGAGCATCACCTTAGGTGGAAGTGTGGAAGATGGATTTTTCTATGTGACACTTCTCTTGGCCTCTCTGATATTGCCTCAGAAATTCACCTTGAATCCACAGGCAACCAACAGTCCTGTTATCTTAGCTGTGCTAAGATGTCAGAAGATAAGTCTGAAAATTCCTTCCATTCAGTGACAACTCAGCCAGATATTTACATTACCTGAGTGGGAGGGTTGTTCAGCCATCTAGCTGCACTGTTGTTCTGCTAACTTGTTTTGTGGGCTTTTTGTCATTTGCAGTGTCCCGAAGAGCAACCAAATGTGACAAAGGTAGCTGTAAAAATGCAGCAGGAAGAAAATAATTCAATTCAGTGATTCAAAATTACTTTTTCTTATGTAACTGTATCCTAAACAAATCGGTGATACTTTCCCATTAACTATAACTTTGTCAGAAATACAGTCCCTCTCTTGTTGCATAATTATAAATTATATCTTTATAGAGGAAAAGCAAACAAACAAACAAACAATCAAAGAATCTGGCTTTTCAGGGAAGATTTAGGAATTCAGAGAAAAGGAATGTAGCATTATGCAACACTAACACAAAGAAATAGAGTTAGGATAATATTTATTTGTTATTCCATTTTTCTTATGGAGCTATATGACAAAAAGAAGGGGTTATCCTATGATTTCCCAGAAATCTAAGATTTCTTGTGGGTATAAGACTGCCATATCTAACCCTCAAAAGGATCACACATTTGAATGCTTGAATGTGGGAAAACAGTAAGAATTTACCCACCCCTGAACCTGCTTGAGGGAAGGGACAACATTGGTGGAAAGATGGTACCTAATGATAGGCATTGAATCCCTTGCTCTAACATCCTTCTTTTTATCTTTTTCCTATTTGTATTGTGCTCACGCAATGAAAACACTTTCATGCTGTGCACTTTTGAACAAAGGTGACATTAGCATTAAATCCAGGTTTGCTTCTCAAATTCTCACTGTAATTATCAGTCATCACAAAGACTTTAGATGAACAGAGCACAGGTGAGAAAGACATTACAACTTCTTGAATAAACCAGTTCCCCTTTGCTTGTGAACTTTCTGAGAGTAATTCAGCTGGGCTCCTTGGTGGGCTCCCCTGCAGCAGCTGGCTGGAGGGTGAGCTGGGTACCTACTGATCTCCACACCCACGTTCATCTACAACAACATGGTATCTCCTCTTTGTGGATGATTGCCCTTCCATCCTCAAGTTTCCAGTGCTGAAGGAGTAAAATTTAAATTCTTTCAGAGGCAGTTATTCTGGTTGCTCTGATGTAAGGCAGCTTAATAATTATTCTTTCCCGTGTCGAAGCAGGCAGCCACTAACAGGTAGTGTTTTCTAGAAATCTGCCTATATTTCAGAGTAGTCAATAGAGCCCTGAAGGCAAAATTGAACCACTGAGTAAATGAAACAAAAAAGGAAACTGAGTGGACACAGGAACAGCATTTGGCATTTGCGTAGTTCTTTGTTGGCTTTGCCTTGCATGTTAAACACAGATGTGAGTGCTTGCTGGGAGTACAACTGTCTAAATACAAGAGATCTGAAAATGGTGCCTGGCCCAGCCTGAATTCTGCAAAGAGAAATTGTTGTGCCAGTTGCAGTAGTAATTAAAGCTATTGAATATTTTTACAATTATTCATAACAGGAAAATTGTGCTCAGAATATATTAAACAGCTGGCCAATGTTTCTTTAGTTGTGAGTTTTCTTTAAAAGAGTGCTGAAGCACAATTACATAAATGGCAGCAGAAAATTAATAACTTTTCAAGATCATATTGATTTCTAGACAAAACCAAAGGAATGCTTATACTTTTTTTTTCAGATATCCCAATAAGGAACAAAATACAAATAATGTCGTGAGAAAAAGAATAATTCAAAAACTATCTGTGCAGAGAAGAAGAACTGGAAAGAAAGAAGAAAAATACTTTACTCCCAAACATATTCTACAAAGATCATTACTTCTGTTCTCTCCAAGCACTAACTATGCCCTCCACTCACAAAACAGACAACTAGTTCATAAAGAGAAGCAAAACGCTGAAGGATTTTGAGATGTATTCCTAAGAGCTAAGATATAGCTTCTGATATCATGGGAAAAGCTCCAAAATGAGAACTGGGCACCTAAACTGAAAATGTATTTACCCTAGACTGTTTTATAAAAGAATTCATAGGCAACCAGTTGTCAGGGACACAGGATTTTTTCTTACCCCAGTGTTGAAAGAAAAATTACTGGTTCTATTCCTCTGGTGAAGATGAAGTCATGGGCATTTCAATAATTTTATATTAATATCAATGTTTCATAGAGTCAGTGATAAACTAAGAACTTTAACAGTGATGCATATACACAAAAGGAAGACTTTCCCCTTTGAGAGTGAGAAAATGGTAACGTCATGTGACTGGTAACTAGCTCCCCTCACTATTTTTCAATCACACATTTTTTTGTGAGAAACCACCACTTTGAGAGAAACAGAATTATTCACAGAAATTACTAAGAGTTCTCTTAGGTCTAAGGTAGATTTAGTGGGAAGAGAAAGAAAAAAGGACAGTTTAATTGCAGAAGAGCAAACAGCCCCATGGCAGGGTAATCTCTGAGGTGTAAAAAAGTACTTTGTACTGTCGGATGTCACTTCTCCAAACTTTCCTGGCATTTATAGCACAGTATCATGTCAGGACAAATCTAAAACTCACAGTATGAGAAGGAAACACAAATGTAGAGGATAGAAAAAGGAATGAAAACACGTACTAGTAAATCTCCTCATCTGGAACCAGTGTTAAGGATGGTGTAAGATTTCTGCACTGCACTTCCAAACCAATACCCAAGTTTCAGCTTGTTTTAGAGACACTCAAATAAATTTGAAACCTTAGCATTGCTGTAAAAAGCTATTTTTTTTTCTAGGTCAGGACAGAAAACTAAAGAAATTAGCTAAATTTTATTTATTTTTTTTAAATTACTCTAAGTTGAAAAACACATAGTTTACAAGCTTTTAAAATGCTGACCTTTTCACAGACCACTTCTAAGTAGAAGAAATGGATAAATTATTCACAAGGGCTCTTGTGTACCACAGTTTATTCAAAACTGAATGCTAATGAGGATAGCACTGCCCCTTCAAAAAAATCCCCAACCCTTCCTCAAATCTAGCCAATATGGGCGAAGAAAAAAAGAGGAGGGTGCTATCACAGGAATAACTGTTCATACCTGGAAAAAAAATACAAAGATTTCAGATTTAAGTAGACAATTTTCAACCTACGATTCTGTATTGCCAACAAATAATGTGGGCTGCTAACTAATAATAATAAAAGTAAGGACAGGCCAAGCCCTCTCTGTTCTTTCTCTGCTGTGAGACAGAGAAAACAGAAATGCCATTTCTGTTTAAGCAGCTATTCATCTGATTAAAATTAGAAGAATTATTCTGCATTTCTATGAAGGGAAAAAAAAAAAAACAAAACAACACAACAGTCTAGAACCAGAAGAACTCAAAGCAAATAATTTGGTTAGGCAACACACTTATTTTGACAATATTCATTCAAAGTGGAAAAAGTTGGATGTTTTCCAGTTATCTGCCAGTGGGATAAAATAAGATTTGAATGATGTTTGGAAGCCAAATCATATTTAAAGTCAAGAATGGTATGTTGTCTGCATAAAAGAAAATAATTTGGAAGGAAAAAGAAGAAATTTTGGTTTCTGACAATAAGATTGAGAATGCACTGCACTGACTATTTCTTATTTCAAAATATAACCCAAAGTCTAACTTTGAAAAATAATTATTTATTTACTTTTACCTTGAGAATATAAATTAAAAGGTCTGAGGCCAGAAACAACAAATGTTCTGCTCTGCATTCCTGATTTTTGTGTGGTTGGCTTCTGAGTCCTGTTCCAAATCTGCTTTGACCTGTGCAAATGCTTTTTGTGTAGCTCTTACCTTATCCTCACTGTAAGGTTAAAAGGAGCTGCAAAGTTAAGAGAGGTTCAAGGAAACTTGCATGGCCTCTATAGGTCATCCTAGAGATCGCTCAGTCATCATTAATGATTTTGTTAATTTTAATTTAGATTCTATCTCAGGATATTACCAAGGACTGGATGGTTTGGATTTCATACTGGTCTGTTTCTGTGTGAAAATATGACAGAGGGATTCTTTAACCTGCTGCAGACAGTCACGTGGTGTTCACAGTGGCTTGGCTGGTTCATCTCTTCAGTGGTTGTTCAGTCAATGGTTCAGCTGCACAGAGCCATGGCAGGGGGTGTCTCCTGCAACCTATACAGACCTGAGCAATTACTGATCCCGAGGCCATAAAGCAAGACAAACTCTGAAGCTGTGGGGAAAAACTGAGCTAAAGAGTACCTGGATTACAGTTTTTTTTTTTTATTTGTGATAGCTTTAGTGTTAGGAAAATCAAAAGCACTCTTTCAGATCCTTTGCCCAATCCCAGTTATGCACAACGTATTTAAAAAAAAAATTGTATTAGATATTCCACTAACAAATTAATTACATTCGTAGTAGGGATAAGCAGTGTTAGAGTTTGCTTACTTTCTTCAGCATTGCTTTGAAATCAGGAAATAGTTCAGACTGGAATATTAGTCAAGTGTTAACCTCCCCCACAGACAGATCATAACAGGCTACGACAGATGTCTTATTAGTTAGTAATGGAGTTCAAAACTACAATAAAGCCTAAGAACTGATCAAGAAAGGAGTCCAGATGTGTCAGCTAGCTTATAAAATAGGAAGAGTACACAGACTCTGACTGAGAGGTAAAAAACCCTCTGTATCCACGTGGTTCTTGTGAAAGGATCACAAAAGGAGATTGGTGGGTTAGAAACGATGCGATAGATCTGAGATTCTGGCTGCATGGGCATCTTATTGTTATACTGAGAGGTGTTTCATGGTTTGTACGTGTGGGAAACACATTACTGAATAATTTTTTAATATTATTGTCTGCATATCTTTGAGTTCCATGCTGGATGAGGATACAACTAATGAAAATCCACAGAAAGAATTTGGGAATATCTCTGTAAATGCTGGGACTCTGTACAGTTGAAGGGTAAGACCTACTAAGACTTTTATATATAGAGACTTTTTTTCACCGTTACATGTTTTAGCTAAAAAAACTTGCATCCTAGTAGTAATTATATTACAAAAGTGGACAAATAATGGATTTATTCTGTCACATTCTGTGAAAAGAATAACAGCACAGATGTGTTGACCAGGGTCAGATTTGCTTGGCCACTGAAAAGAGGGCACAGCCTTGTGCTTCTGGGTTGAAGGGACAGTAATGCAGCTCTACCTTCCCCAACTTCTGTAGGACTATCCCATAGAAAAGTTAACAGTGTTGAAGTGGTATGAAGCACAGACTGGGTGATTAAAAATGGAAAACAGTAGGGCAAGATATAGGAGGGGAACTGAGCAGGGATAAATTAAGGTAGCAAAGGAGTTGCAATCTCTTGCAGCCAAACAAGGCAGAGGAAGACAACAGCAAAAGCTGCTGTTTATTTGGAATTCATTTTGTTTTCCTTTGATACTAATTTCACTGTTGGGGTGCCTGATAGGCTTTCTTCTGTAGTTTTTCTCAGTACTGTGCAGAGGATCTGGAGATGCACCTCTTGGCTGGGATGCACTCAGCAAGTTAAGCACAACACAGGTTGAGTGCGTTGGTTCACTCCACGGGTCTATGAGGTATGTATATAACAGACAGAAAACCAGGAAAAAGACTAGAAGTCTAAGAAGAGATCCTATTTTCAGCAGTAGATGCCAGTAAATAGTCATTTAAAAAGGCAGGGGGCAAACAGGAACTCTTGATATTTAAATGCAAACAGATGAGAGTAAAATATCTGTGTTTCTACAGTTCTATTTCTCACACTGCTACCTTCCTCCAAATCAAAATGTACTATTTTCAGCCTTCTCTAGCCCACAAGGCTCTCTCCCAAACCTACTCCTTCATTCCAAGAGCTGGCAAAGAAGGAGGAGGAAAGGCTAAGAGACTGAAACTGTCAAAAATCGTAACTGGCAGAAAATGGCAGTTAACAAAAGTAAAAGTCAAATTGGATTGTTGACTTTGTGTAAAAATACAAGTAAAAGTTTTCTGGGCTTACATTTATATAGTTAGGCATAACTAGAAGATTTACTTGCACATATTTTTTTTCCCCAGTTCCTTTGTAAAATAGCTGAAATTTCTGGAGAAATTATTTTGTATTTCCAGAGCACAGGACACCTGCTGATAATGATGGAAGAATGAGGAGCAAACATATTGTTGTTTTATATTTTGCATCACCTGTTTTCTTTTGATTAAATCTCTTGGTTGTAACAACTCAGAAACTCTGAGAGACGATCTGATGTAAAATTTTAAAATTAATTGTTTTTCTTAGTGTGAAGGAGAAGATAAATCTGCCAAATTTCATACAAATTGTCTTCACTTATCTCAGCTTTTTTCCTCCTTACTACCCTCCTTTCCTTGCTATGAACACCTCCTATAGATCTAAGCCTCATGTTCAACTGTTAGTTCTCAAATTATTATTTCTTCCTATCCTGATCAAAGTTTTCCCGTGCTGTAACATTATTAAAACACTGAACACATTCTAAAGGCAGTGTAAGATTTAAGGAGGATTTTTGTGAAGCACAATTAGCATTATCTTAAAATAAGCTGTTTGATGGATAAATTGTTACAGTTTGTATTATGCTGAGAGACATAATGAAAGTCTTTAAGATTAAATTCTGCTATTTTTTTTTCCTAAATTCTATTGAAACTGGCAGGAGGTAGAAGCTTGGCAGTTTTATTTTTTCCATTATCTTGCATGGCAGCAAGCCATCTGCAAAGGAAATTAAACAGATTCAGCCAGAGCAAAGCACACTGCTACAGGATATCACTCCATGAAGACATAATACAGAATAAAAGAAGCAGATATTAAATAATTTATCAATACTATCACACAATGGGTGAGTGGCAGCATCAGGTGTAGACTCAGGTCTCTCTTTCTAATTCCTGCTCTTAACACCTCCCTGCTCCGTTTTGAGGATGGTAATCATGAAGACCGTATTCTAGTTTCTCATTTTTAGTTCTAAGGAGGACATAATTCACAAAGCATAAAATATTAGTGACTCTATGGCACAAGTAAGTGCTTTTCATTCCCGGGTATACTTCCTTGAATCGACATTTAAAATTAACATATAAATTAATTTAGCTACGGTTAAGTGAAAGCAAATTGATATTTTGGCAACCATTTGGAGAACAATAAATTTATCATTTTCTCTTAGCCAGGAAGATCTACTACATGAGAGCAACCCCAATAAAAAAAATGTGAACCCAAGCTCCTGACATTACTGATAAACTCATTTGTCAGTAACATGCAGGTTGATGGACTGAATTGTTTAAAATAACTTAGAGTTTATGAGCTGGGCACCTGTAGCGGTGTGCCATTAAAACTGGGTATTCATTTTATATTCTCCTCTTTTGTTTTTCCCTCTTCAGGGTGGATAAAACATATTATTGCTGTCCTCAAGGCATAAGACTGACTCTGCACTCCTTCATGTCAGTTGGCCTGGCTGCAAATATGAATCTGGGCACACAGGCATGGCAGTGGAAAGAAAGAGATATATTAT
>NW_008599392.1:0-259 GCF_000691845.1 Merops nubicus
AATAAGAAACAGTCTCATCTGTTACAATATGAAATACAAGTACCATGCAGCATATTCTCAAGTTTATGTTAGTGGCCCCTAAGTTCTGTACGTTGCATTTAGTTTGCAGATCTTGAAATGAACAATACATCTTCATGCTAGTTTATAGATGGTCATTTTTTTTTTCATTACAAAGCTATGATAGTTTTTTCACTAACTTTAACATCTGCCCTAAATTTATCTGTTGTTTTGTTACACTTAGCTTTCTTAATTAGAGGAA
>NW_008599392.1:343-2598 GCF_000691845.1 Merops nubicus
TTTGAAGGCTCAGTTGGGATATGTTTTCCAAACTACCCCATAGACTTTGAGTCTTCTTGACTATTGGGAAATCCAAACAGCTTGATGTTATTTAGGCAGCAACTCTTTTCTCAGTTTGTTGTTGGTTTTGTTTTTTTTTTTTGGTTTTGTTTTTGTTTTTGTTTTTGTTGTTGTTGTTGTTGTTTGTTTGTTTGTTTGTTTTTGTTTTTTGTTTTTTTTTTTTTCTTTTAACAGACAGCGCCTTCCTCCAGGTCTCCCATATGGACAGAAAATAAAATTCTAACATTATGTATGGCTCCTAAATTCTAGTTCTCTCAGTTCATGGGAATATCATGACTGTTCACTTGTTTACACACGTTTTCAATGGTTCCTGTGACAGTAGGACCAACAAAACATCAGGACTAATTCCTTAAATAAATTACTCAGTGATCTCTTGTGTCCCTTATGTTGGAAGATGTAAATGTCTTAATATACTTGTATGATTATACAGAGAAAGTTTTTCCTATTTCTAGAGTTTCTATTTGAGTTGTTATTTTTTAAAATATATTAATTCTCCCCATATTCCCATTTAGAGCATTAACTGGTACCTGCCTGATAACTTGCACTAACTTACAGCCCCAGGCTGCTGTTAAAAGCATCCTATGAGGACATGCTGTTTGGTTATTCATGGAGCTCTGTGTTCTGCAGACTGTACAGTCCCAATTTTTCAGAAACACTTTCACAAACTAAGACTACATTAGAAAGCTCGCTCTCCACTGCAGCAGATGATTTAATGAAAATTATCAAGATATTCTGCAGCATTTATGAAAAATATTTAAGAAAAAGAAAAGTAACATCTTTCTATCAATCTTATAAAACATTGTAAGTTCTACTCAGAAGTGCAACGTATTCCCTGCAAAGCCTTGATAGCAACAAATTTTGACCATACATTCCTGCCCATATGTCACAACCTCAATTGAAGAGATTTTGATCTTCGGAAAGCCAGTCCACTTTGAATTACCTTAGAGATACTGAAAGTGTTCATTATCTGTATCAGTTTGCTGTTGCTGCTTATTATTTTATTTACATTTATTTAAAGTACTCATGTATAACTCTGTTACATTATTCTGCTATTCATTTCCCTCAATCAGAACATTCAGTAAATGGTGTTGCTATAGCAATACTGCAACTTTTCATATGGCCAAATTCTTGTCTACTAAGGTCTGTGCAAAGACATTTAAAAATAATGCCATCAAGAGCTAAAATGGCCCAAGAGTTCACTCAAAAAAAAAAGCCACCTCACATGGTGAGCCGGCTTGCACGCTGGTATCAATTAGGGGTACAAATAAACTATACTTTAGAGTTTATGATTCACTAAGATACATGATGCACTTCAATGGAGCATAATAACAAACGATGAAAGGGGTTCCTCCACCTTTATGCACTACGGAGTGTGTTTTTCATCCTCAGGTCTTCAAGGTTGACTGGCACGTCCTGGTGTTAAAGACGAGAAATAGGTCAGAGATTCTCCATTAAATATGTAGTGACCCAAATTTACACTTTACCACTTGCATAGAAGACTCCCAGTTTGCCCAGACTAGCAAGTAATGGAGAAGTACCACTCTTTGGACCTAGGCTTCCCCATTTTCCTTGTGTCTGACCCACATAAAGCCCTTTCAGTCAAGATTTAGTATTTGAATTAAATTCACTGATCCACAGTTGTATTTCTCCAGTGTGAGTTACGCTGACATAAAATGAAATGGCGAATGAGGCCCTAAGGGCTTGTGGAATGATGGAGCCTTTTGCAGGCCTTTCAGCTTGGGATGAGGTTTTGTCCACAGTGAATACGTAAAATAACTAGCAAACTCTTTTACTTTGAATATCAGTTACAAGACCAAGGAGTCTTCATTACTCTACTGGCTGGGGATTGAAAGTTCCAAAATTAGAAAAGCTACTCAAGGAATAAAAAAATAAAAATCTCTGCATGCTATAATTGAACTGGTTATGAAAAGCGCTGTGGAGAGACTATACAAGTGAGGCATCAAATGTACAACTCAACAGAAGAGCAGCAGCAAGAGGAATAGACACTGCAAGCCATTTCTAGGCCAACGAGGCACAGAGGGGGATAGCAGGCTAAATAATGAGAACAAAAGAGAATTAAAAGTGCTTTACCAAAAAATTAATTTCAAATGCTTATAATAAAGTTACACAAATACTCCAGTAATTCAGTCTTAAAATAACACAAATTAATCATACTTTAATTTGAGATCACACTA